>NC_060890.1:24921999-25071999 GCF_014805685.1 Silurus meridionalis
TATGGGGCAGGAAGTGAGTGTGGAGAGAGCCAAGCAGGCGCTGATGTGCAGAGTCAAAGAGCTCCAGGCAGAGCAGGAGGAGCGGGTAAAGATACACTGAGATAACTACAGTGTAAGAAAGAAGGTCCTGGGAGACCACTCGCTTCAGGGTCCACCAGGAGGTCTTTATATACAGCTCCCTGTCTGTTTCCGTAAGGGGGTGCAATAGTATCGTAATTGTTGTTTTAGCGATATCAATCAAATTATCCAGTAGATCACTCATTATCAGTAACCAAACAAATCGCACATGCAGAGGCCGCTGTTCTCCGAGTTAACGAGGCTGGAGAAAAGTCCTTGATATTTACTGAAAGAACAAGTGGGGAAAATACTAACGAAAATATAATTCCACAAACACCCAGAGAAGTGGAGTTTCATCATTTATTCCTCTCTAAATGTTCTGTTGAACTGATGCTAGTGATCAGTAGATACAATCAAGTTTAAAACAGAGCGTGCGCTCGACCCTGATTGGTGGATTGCTGCATGTTTCACCAGTTACGTTTTTATCCACTATAAATTGGACTGATTTCACAAAATGTAGTTGAGTAAAATGTCAAATATCTGAGATGTAGTGAAGTTAACGTCTCTCCAAATGGAAATACTTCAGTATGATGCAGATATGTAAAAAAGCTACTTAAGTATGAAGGAAATTTACTTTGTTACTGCCCACCACTGGTATCACACACCCCTAGATGGACGGTGCAATCAACCAAAAGCGGGGACGATGTCTAACATATCCATTTGTGTCTGCGATTGACACTTTACAGGCCTTACGGAGCTACAAAGTGACCCTAACGGTCGACCCTAAATACCACCCGAAAATCATCGGCCGTAAAGGAGCAGTGATCTCCCAGATCCGCAAAGACCACGAGGTCAGCGTGCAGTTCCCTGAGAAGAGCGACGAGCAGCAGGTGTGTACGAGCGCAACGAGCCGTCAGTGCATCGTACATCCTCAGCAAACTCTTTCTTTCTTTTCCCAGGATGCGATCGTGATCTGGGGTTACGAGCAGAACGTCAAGGAGGCCAAGGCAGCTATAGAGCACATGGTGGCAGAGCTGCAGGAGATGGTGAGCGAGGACATCCGACTTGATCACCGGGTCCACGCACGCGTCATCGGAGCTCGCGGCAAAGCCATCCGCAAACTCATGGAGGAGTTCAAAGTGAGTATGTGCTTCTTAAACATACCATGCCACATTTAGTTCCTGTTTACCTTCACTCTTCTGGGAAGATGTTTCACTAGATTCTGTAGAAATTGGTGCTCATTCAGCTACAGGGTTGTTCGTTCAATAAAGTTGAGGACAAGAATGTGACCGTGAATGAGAGGAAGAAAGTTTTGTGGAGAGACAAATGAGACAAAATGTCATTGCTAAAACTATCGTCTGTCTGCAAAAATCCATACCGATAGTTTTTCCGGGTAGCGTCCTTTGCTGGAGCAGCTGAAAAGGTCTGTTGTCATTACGAGAGCCGCTTCTAGAGGTGAATCACTGACACCAAATGGTTTTAATGGTTTTTCGTTTTTTTTTCCCCAACACGTGAGACTGTGCGCTGCATTGAGCGCTATATTATATTTATTAATTATAATGTATTATTGATATTTATTGATATTTATATTTGTCATTTAGCGCATTTTCATGATTCAGCAGTTTTTTTTTATTTTTTATTTTTTTTTTATAAAATTCATTACTATTTCACATTGTTTTTTTTTTTTTTTCTCGATGTTCATTTTAAAAACTATTGGTTGATTAACTGACTATCGGCAAGTGCAATCCAACCTAGCTATCGGTAAAAATCCTCTATTGGTTGACCTATATAGGAGACTCATTCCAGCTGAAGCGTACGTTTGAGTTCTGTAAGTGTTATTTAGAGAGCAAGCAGACGTCTGGAGTGATTTTTATCATGGAACGACCTGCGCAGTCGTCTTTGGCAAGTTCTACAAGGGTCACGGCAAAGAGTTTCAGCTAAATGTTTGGAGAAACCACTTTGAGATGCATCTTATATGTGTATTAGAGGTCGACCGATTGTGGATTTTAGCGATACCGATAGCTTGAATCACACTTGCCGATAACCGATTAATTAACCGTTAGTTTTTAAAAAGTTAAGTGAAAAAACAACAAAAAAAACACTCCAAATAAATAAAAACAGTTACATCTCAAATTAATTAAAAAAAAAAAAGACACTTCAAATAAACATCATGTGGCATCAGTGATTCGCCTCTAGAGGCCGCTCTCGTACTATATAAAGTAACCCGGAAAAACTATCTTTATGGATTTACAAGTCATTTCAGTGGTAGGTTGAGCAGGAGTGTGGTTTTCTCAGGGGTAAATTCGGTCACTCCAACACACAACTTCTTGTATTTAGATCATGAATCTAAAATATTTCATGTGTTTTCCAGGTAGATATAAAATTTCCTCAGCCAGGCTCAGATGACCATAACAAAGTGACAGTCACGGGCCTGCCAGAGAATGTTGATAAAGCCATCGACCATCTCCTCAACCTGGAGGAGGAATATGTGAGTACACCAATGTAGTGCAGATACTATGAGATAAGCAACCTGTTTGTAGCTTTTCTGCTAATTTGCTGTGTGTGTGTGTGTGTGTGTGTGTGTGTGTGTGTGTGTGTGTTTGCGCACATCCCTCAGATGTTAAGTGTGACAGAGACGGAGACGTTAGCTGCCTACATGAAACCTCCTTCCCGGTTTTTGGGAGGTGGAGGAGGAGACGATGAGAGCCGAGTCCCAGCTAAAGGCTTCATCGTCAAAGATGCTCCATGGAACGTCCCAGGCAGCAAGGTGACCTTAATTCACCTCTGATAGTTTCTGAGTTCAAATCCCTGTGCCACCAAGCAACCACTGCTGGACCCCTGAGGGTCCCTCAACTGCTCAGCTGTAGAAATGAGATAAGGTCGTCTAACAGAAGACGTAAATGTTGACGAGGCCACGGTAATTTAAAAAAGAAAAAGGTCTATTTCCATAGGGTTCTAAGTTTAAACCTTGGGGAGATAAAAAGGAGCAGATCTGATCCCACGTTCTCACTCACATCTACGCTCGGGTACCATTTCAACACCAGTTTGAGAAGTAGGAGCTCAGTGTTAATGATGATCAGAAGGTTGTGAGTTTAAATCCCAGCCCCGGCAAGCTACCACTGTTGGGCCTTTAGGCAATGCCCTTAACTTTCAACTGCTCCACTGTATAGATAAGATCATTGTTCTGATTGTTCTTCTGTAGTAAACTCACCCCATCATGGGACAACAGGAAGTTGATTCATGGATATTCGATGATGTTAAAGCCAAACCTGATTGATGTTGGACTTCTGATCTGAAGCTAATGAGGTCAAATACCAGCACCACCAAGCTGTCACTGCTGGGCCCTTGAGCAAGGCCCTTAATTCTGCGCTACTTAGGGTGTTTAAATGAGCTAAATGTAAGTGGCTCTGGATAAGGACATCTGTCAAATACCAATGGATAAAAAATATAAACTGTGAGATACTCAAAAAAGAAATAAAATTTGGAACATTTTCAGGGCGTAAGAGGAACAAATCATGAACTTATGGGAAATTAATCAGCGCTTCCCCGAGCATTTAATTCTTTACACATTGATGATGAATACAAACCAATTAATGATTAAACTAATAATAATTAATGACCAATAAATGTTCAACTTCCTTTCATAATTTTCCCAGCGTACTTGCACTTTTGTTCCGCGATTATAATGATGTAAATTGCCCTTATTGTATTTATTGTTATTGAAATTTGAAATGGACATTTAAAAATGAAAGTTTATGTGTGTATATATATATATATATATATATATATATATATATATATATATATATATATATATATATAAAATAAATAACGCTCGAGGTTCAGTGATGATATCAGCGACTTTCAGACTTTTGGTTGCTATGGTAACACAGGATCGGGTCATTATTTAAAATCAGTATAAAATAACGATGTTAATTTAGACGTCAGTACCGAAACGAGATTTGTCCGTCCATGATGAATACGAGCTAGGGAAAGGTAACTGTGGGGGTGTGACGTCTAATTTACATATTCATGCATATTTATAAAGCCTTTAAAGCTTTTTTTTTAAGAGGAATATGTATTGTTGGTCATTTTTAATTATTTTAATAAGGTGGGTGTGGGTGTGGGTGTGTGTGTGTTTCTCCAGGCCCCTGACATGAGCAGCGCTGAGGAATTCCCTACATTCGGCTCTGGAGTGGCGCCGAAACAGACGTCTGCCTGGGGGCCCAAAAAGTTTTGAAAGAGAGCGACACGTGAAACACCCCCACCCCCATCCCCTCGATTGTCTGTTCCCGTTAACGTCCAGGAGAAACCAGAGAATGTTTCCAATATGTACATGTAGCTCTCCAAATACCAGCAGGGGTTCGGCCCTGAGCCCGATTCACATCACCTGCTGCACTCGTATCCGTTCCCTCAATCATGTTTTTTAACCTGTTGAGCAAAGACTCCACGCGTTTTCTGATTCTAGCGATGCCGAATAGTCTTAGATTTGAAATGGATAGTTTTCGGACTCACATTTTTGAGTTCTGATGTTACATTTTTCTAATTTAGAGAACCCGTAGTTCACTGTGTGGTTGTTGTTTTTTATAGCTTTTGATAAACCAGAGCGTTTATAAAACATTTTTTCCTTTTTTTTGCGCAGGCAAAAAAAATACAACCAGCACAATTGGTGTAGTTTGTAGAAAAGAAGGGAGGATGGATAGAGGATTTTAAAAAATAATGAAGCACAGGGAGGTTGTAGAGGTGAGGAACCACTCTGTACATCCACGTTTAGCTGAAAAGCAGCACAAGAAGGTGAATTTCCATGCGGCAGCCCCAGGGTTAGAAGTTACAGGTCTCGATTTGATCATGACTGATGACTCCGGGTTCCTCAGTTTTCCGTACTGAGACACTGAGTGATGCGCCTGGTGCATACGCAGTGTTTATAAATGAGGCTGAAGATGCGCTTGGTGCTTTTAGATGTTAGATTTTACTTAAAGAAGAAAAAAGTGTTTTATTATTATTATTATTGGTCTTGGAAATAGAAGAACATAATCTTATGGTTTTTGAGAGACACAAGCATGTTCTTTTTGTTTTTATGGAACAAAAAAGGCAAAAAAACACAAGAACCAGACAGTGAACGAGTGGAAGAAAGTCGTGTGGAGTCAATTTTTTGTCTCTTAAGAGAAGACCTTGTGTGAGATGGAGAACAGGAGAGAAGATGTGATCAAACTCCCTCACCCCCACACTCACACATGGAGGTGAAAGTTTAATGGTTTGGGAATGTTTTGGATTAAGGAATATTCTGAAAAGGATTCCTGAACCAACATGGCTCCCATTCCACACTTTAACACCACGTAATTCCGTAAGCGTCTCCTTGAACCGACTTCACAGGACGAAGCGTCTGACAGACGTCTGGAGTGATATTTATCATGAACGTCCTGCCCAGTCACCGCACCTCAATCCTACTCAACTGCTCTGGGATGAACTGCATCACAAGAAAGAAATCTCCAACTAGTGAAGAAGATCTTTGGAGAAACGAAGTGTCCAGATGCTGAGAGTGTGGAAAGATGTTCTTCATGCTGAAGGAGGATTTTTTTTATATTATTGGAAATAAAGTCTGTAAGTTTATAGATGTTTGGTCAAAGTAAACGTTCATGCTGAAGGAGGAGAACAGAAGGAGCACACACGTGTCTCTCAGAAACCATAAAAGACTCCAAACTTTTCACAGGAACTGTATATTTATTTTACGATTTCTCTTTTTTGTTTGTTTCTTATTATATATTTAATCTGTATTTATAGTTCAATGCGTGTAAATATTTTTGTCTTATAATCACGTGCTTTCACGTCAGATTCCGTGATACATGAGACGAGGTCAACTTTTTAAAATGCAGGGTTTAAAAAAAAAAATTTGTCTTTCTTTCTTTTTTTAAATATTATTAAAGATGCAGTTTGTAACGTTGAATGCTGAAATGTGAATTCAGGTTAAATAAAGACACACTAACAAGAACCCCGCCCCCTTCCAGCCTTTACTGCATTAACCCCACCCGTGCTAAAAATTTATATATATATATATATATATATATATACAGTGCCCTCCACAATTATTGGCACCCCTGTTTAAGATGTGGTCGTGGACTTCTAAAAATTCTCCTTTTTTTTAAAACAACATAGAACCCAAATGCAAAAAAAGAGAAAAATCCAACCTTTCATTTAAGTACATAACTTTGGTGGTAAAAAATCATACATTTAGAAAAAAAAAAAAACTTGAAATCATGTGTCCCACAATTATTGGCAACCCTAACAATTCCTCTGAAAAATGTAATTTTTTTTTTTTAAATATATTTTTCTGTAGTTGCTAAGGTTGGTCAGGGTATCTAGGGACTTTTAATTAGTAATTCATGATTTCCTGTTTCCTGGGGTATAAATATGACGTGACACAGAGGCCTAATTCTCTTACCCATTTGTCAACATGGCAAAGACAAGAGAACACACCATTCAAGTAAGGCAGATGTGTGTCGACCTTCATAAGTCAGGCAATGGCTACAAGAAAATAGCCACCGCCTTAACTTGCCGGTATCTACAGTCAGAGGAATCATTAAGAAGTTTAAAACAACTGGAACAGTGACAAACAAGGCTGGAAGAGGTCCCAAGTTTATCTTGCCACAACGCACAGTGAGGAGGATGGTAAGAGAAGTAAAAAAATTTCCCAAGCTCACCGTCACAGAATTGCATCAAAGAGTGGCATCTTGGGGTCACAGAGTCTCAAAACAACCATCAGACGCTCTCTACATGCCAACAAGCTGTTTGGGAGGCATGCAAGGAAAAAGCCTTTTCTCACTAACACACAAACGTAAACGCCTGGAGTTTGCTAAGCGGTACTGGGACTTCAACTGGGATCGTGTGCTTTGGTCAGATGAGACTAAGATTGAGCTTTTTGGCAACAAACACTCTAAGTGGGTCTGGCGTAAAACAAAAGATGAGTATGCCGAAAAGCACCTCATGCCCACCGTGAAGTATGGTGGAGGATCTGTGATGCTGTGGGCCTGTTTCTCTTCAAAGGCCCTGGGAACCTTGTTAGGGTGCATGGCATTATGAACGCTTTGAAGTACCAGGATATTTTAAATAAAAACCTGATGGCCTCTGCCAGAAAGCTGAAGATGGGTCGTCATTGGGTCTTTCAGCAGGATAATGATCCAAAACATGTGGCAAAATCTACACAAAAGTGGTTCAGCAGTCACAAACTCAAGGTCCTCCCATGGCCATCTCAGTCCCCAGACCTCAACCCAATCGAAAACCTGTGGGGCGAGCTAAAGAGAAGAGTGCATAAGAGAGGACCCAGGACACTGGATGATCTAGAAAGATTGTGCAAAGAAGAATGGTCAAAATCCTCTCTCTGTGTTCTCCAATCTTGTGAAATGTTATAGGAGGAGATTAAGTGCTGTCTTGTTGGCAAAAGGAGGTTGTACAAAGTATTAACATCAGGGGTGCCAATAATTGTGGCACACATGATTTCAAGTTTTTTTTTTTTTTTTTTCTTAATGTGTGATTTTTTTACCACCAAAGTAATGTACTTAAATAAAAGGTTGGATTTTTCTTTTTTGCATTTGGGTTCTATGTTGTTTAAAATAAAAAAGGAGAATTTTTTGAAGTCCACGACCACATCTTAAACAGGGGTGCCAATAATTGTGGAGGGCACTGTATATATATATATATATATATATATATATATATATATATATATATATATATATATAGAGAGAGAGAGAGAGAGAGAGAGAGAGAGAGAGAGAGAGAGAGAGATAGATAGGTTAGACCTAAAGGAGAAATTTCATTTTACAACATTCTGAGATCCTTTTGGACGTAGTGTGTGTGTGTGTGTGTGTGAGATCAAAAAGGTAAGCGTAGGCTTTTTCTATTAATCATTTTATATATAATTTCTGCGTGAGGGTGCCAATAATTTTGCCCTCTTCATGGATGAGACAAGATAGATGGTGTGAAGGTTTTTTTTTGTTGTTGTTTTTTCATATATACATTTTTATTTTCTTACAAATCAGGAAGATAAGTGTTATGTAACAGGCTGTACAACGTAATAAAATACAAATAAAACCGACATCGACAAATAATAAAGTAATGATTGAAAAAAAAGAAAGAAAAAAAAAAAAGCAGCAAATGGGCCAACATCAACCCCAAAGTGTGTGTGTGTGTGTGTGTGTGTGTGTGTGTGTGTGTATATTCACATTTCAGTTTTATAGCAAGCATACTTTCAGACACTGTCCGTGGCGGTGAGGTGGGTGTCAAAACTTTCACTCAAGTAGTTTATAGTTGGCAACAAAATATTTTTTTTTTATTTTTAATAATTATATTTATTTTATATTAGATATGGGGGCGGAGTCTAATTTGAATTGTCGACACTATGAAATAAAAAAAAAAGAATCGACAAGGGCAAAAACCTGCGCGAGTGACGGTAAACATTCTTAAACAAAAAAAAAAAAGGAAAAAAAAAAATGTAAACTCAAAACAGTTTAAACTTCATTTCCCAAAATGTCTTGAGACAAAACTTTCTTTTCTTACTTTTTTTTTTTTTGATTTTACATTAGATGGATTTCAGAACACTGGAGCGTAAGAGTAGATTGAGAGGACGAGGGGGGGAGGGGGTTAAATATTTACGAGCACAAAGGATTTTTTATTCTGGCTGAGACGGGAGATAATGAAGTGGTGAACGCTCCGTCTGTTGCACCTTCAGACATTACAATAATTAGCTTTTCGGTGAGAGAAAGAGAGGGGGAAGAGAGAGAGAGAGAGAGAGAGAGAGAGAGAGAGAGAGAGAGAGAGGTATCTGTTCTTTTTTTTCCAGTTGTTATGATATTGGAGCACGAGCAGAACCAGGAGGGGAGTTTGTACGGTTCCTCTGGAGTAAAGGAGGAGAGAGAGAATGAGAAAGACAGTTCCACTCTACACAAGCCGGTGGTGATGAAAGACGATGTGACCTCTGTTTTTGTTTGTTTAACAGGATGTAGTAAAAATGTAACACTGTGTGCGACGTTTAAAATCTTCCCCTGTGTAAATTGGAACAGCGAGAACCTGAACCCTGGACTGAAGAGCTTCATGATCCTGCTTTCTTTAAGTCTGTTTCCTGGTTTGTTTTTACTCTTTAGCTTGTCTTTGTGTAGTGCCAGGTGGGGGCGGTACTGAGTCTGTTTACCAACAGTTAAAAAAAAAAAAAAAACAGGCCTGTGCTACAGAGAGGAGGAGAACCATCGAGAGAGAGAGAGAGAGAGAGAGAGAGAGAGAGAGAGAGAGAGAGAGAGAAGGAAAGAGACAAGGAAAGAGAGCCACAGTGAGCGAAATTAGGATACAAGGATAAAAACATACTGATGAAAAAAGAACAAGGGAGAAAAAGAGAATAAGAAATAATAGAGGGAGCAAGTGAGATGGATAAATAGAAGGAGGGACAGCAAAAAAGAGTGGGATAGAGAGATAGATAAAGAGGAATCAAGAAGGATGGATAAAGAGGGATAATATATATTGAGAGAGAGAGAGAGAGAGAGAGAGAGAGAGAGAGAGAGAGAGAGAGAGATCGTCTGCTGGGGTCCGAAACATAAAGTGCAGGAAGTGTCTCCCAAAAAAACACTATCTTTAAATAAAAAAAAAAGGGAAAAAATAGAGAGAGAGAAAGGAGCTTAATTTCTCAGAAAGCAGGACCAGCAGCCTGCTCTCTCTCTCTCTCTCTCTCTCCTCTCTCTCTCTCTCCCCGTCACTCGACGCGGATCAGCAGGCCGTACAGCAGGGTTCCTCCCTGCTCCTTGGTGATCCACTCGATCTCAGTGTTGTTAAATCGGGGATCGAGCGGTTCGCTGAGACCCAGAGACTGAGGCCGACCTTGTAGGAGCTCGGACGCACACACACCTGGAAGCCCACCTGGGCGTGGTGACAGCGCAGGGAGCGAGGGTCTCGGAATCTGCAGCACACACACACACACACACACACACACACACACACACACACACACACACACACACACACACACACGCGAGTGTAAACGCCAACATTGTGTACACACTCAACCTAAACATGTCCTGAACCTGAACTCTAACCCTACAGAGAGAGAGAGAGAGAGAGAGAGAGAGAGAGAAGGTAAGACAAAGAAAGAAAAGTCAGAGTCAGAGAACGACAAACAGACTGATGGAGGGATACAGAAAGAAAGAAAAATGAGAAGTACAAGAGAGCAACAAAGGAAAAGAGAGAATACAGGAAAACAATCAAATAAAAGAAAATGAAAGATAGATGGGAAACGCAAGCGAATGAGAGACAGAGAGAAAAAGAAAAGATGACAGAGACAGTAAAGAGAGAGAGAGAGAGAGAGAGAGAGAGAGAGAGAGAGAGAGAGAGGGCACACAGTACGACTGCATTGTTGAGTTTTTATCTGTTTCTGGTTGCCTGTATTGTGTGTGTGTGTAAAGCAGGAAGTTGATGAGACGTACTGCACTTTAGGGGAGAAGATCTCGAGGCCGGAGTAGCGCATGGTGGGGGAGAGGTGCACGCGAGGAACCTCCCTCTCGGGGGCGCTGTTCTCCTCCGGCTCACTGTAGCTGCCGTGACCTTCCACCTTCACCGGAGACGGCGAGAACACGGACGAGGCGTCTGCTGCAGAGGAACACCACCATTCAGCCCTGTGTGCTGTGTGTGTGTGTGTGTGTGTGTGTGTGTGTGTGTGTGTGTGTGTGTGTGTGAGTACTGACCAGGTAGAAGTTGACTGTGGTCCAGCGTGCGGCGCAAAGATCCTACACTCGTCCCGTGATACGCGATGTGCCACTTCTTATAGCTGTTCGCTATCTCACAGTGAGGCTTTATCCTGTAACACACACACACACTTTTACAGTTACACACAACCTTATTCACAGTTATACACACTTTTACACACAGTTATACATACACTTACACTAACCCTGACTCACAGTTACACAATTTTACACCCACACTTCCTCACAGTTGCACAGTTACAGTGAGAGTGTGTGTGTATGTGTGTGTGTGTGTGTTTGTAATTGAGCAAATGTAGATGTGTGTTGGTGGTGAGTGAGTTTTGTGTGTGTGTGTGTGTGTGTGTGTGTGTGTGTGTGTGTGTGTTTGTGTGTGTAAGTGAGTGAATGTAGATGTGTGTGGAGGGTGTGTGTGTGTAGATATGTGTGGAGGGTGTGTGTGTGAATGTAGATGTGTGTGTAGCTATGTGTGTAGAAATGTGTAGAAATGTGTGTGTGTGTGTAGATATGTGGAGGGTGTGTGTGTGTAGATATGTGTGTGTTTGCGTGTGTGCACGTAGAAATGTGTGTGTGCGTGTGTGTGTATGTAGATATGTGTGGAGGTGTGTGTGTAGATATGTGTGTGTTGCGTGTGTGCACGTAGAAATGTGTGTGCGTGTGTGTATGTAGATATGTGTGGAGGTGTGTGTGTGTAGATATGTGTGTGTTTGCGTGTGTGCACGTAGAAATGTGTGTGCGTGTGGATATGTGTGGAGGTGTGTGTGTGTAGATATGTGTGTGTGTGTGGATATGGATATGTGTGTGTGTGCGTGTGTGTACGTGTGTGTGTGTGAGAAAGAGAGAGACTGACCGCAGGGCGAAGCGGCACCAGCCGAAAGGCAGAGCGTAATCTCGTGGTGGTTCTCCACGTTTGTAATACGCCTCATCACCACGCAGCTTATGGCAGGACTCGCAGTAACAAAGGTTATACTTGGCGTCCTCATTGAAGTAGCCATCTGAGCGAGCGAGAGAGAGAGAGAGAGAGAGAGAGAGAGAGAGAGATGTAATGGAGGTGTACATGTGTAAGAGAAGGCAGGGTTAAACTGGTCTAACCTGGCAGTGTGAGCAGATCCTTAAATCTGGAGCAGAGAGCCTGGTACTCGCACGTCTTATTGGGGTTCACCTCAGGAGGAGGCGTCCAGCACACACTCTCCTTTATTCCTGAAAGAAACAAATCAAACACGAAAATACAGTCAGAATGTCCAGGATCGTCTTCTCTGGCAGGAAAACACGTTCCTCAGTACTCGTCTGCTGCACACACACCTGCTTCACACAGGAACTCGGCGTTCCTCTCACCATGTCATAATACTACAGTGGGTCTGTTAATAATACTGTACAAACTCAATGCTGAAAG
Organism: Silurus meridionalis; assembly: GCF_014805685.1. Lineage (NCBI taxonomy): Eukaryota > Metazoa > Chordata > Actinopteri > Siluriformes > Siluridae > Silurus > Silurus meridionalis. The sequence continues at coordinate 24,934,189 of NC_060890.1, forward strand.
TGTGGCAAAGAGTGCCAAAACTTTTAGACTGAGATAGATAAATCGATAGATAGATCTATAGATCCATAGATGGGTGGATGGAATGGCAATAATTTTACATTGGTATAGAAAGACAGACAGACAAATGGATAAGTCTGTGGTGAGACAAGGTGAGGTGAGACGAGTTGAGACAGAGATGAGACGAGCTTAAATGAGTTAAGACGAGGGTAGACAAGTTGAGATGAGTTTAGACATAGTTAAGACAAGTTAAGAGAGAAATGAGACGAGTTGAGAGAGTTAAGAAGTTTAGACAGAGATAAGACGAGTTGAGAGAGATGAGACGAGTTTAGTCAGAGATGAGACGAGTTAAGACAGAGTTGAGACGAGGTTCACTCACCGTCCACCATGTCTGCTTTCTCCATGTCTCCTTGGCAGCGCACCTCTCCACTCTCTGCCCCCACGGCCTCCATGTGGCTGGTCACTATGGTAACCTGTTTTATAATTACATCCCTGTGTTATCATTTTCTTTACTAAATGTGTGTGTGTGTGTGTGTGTGTGTGTGTGTGTGTGTGTGTGTGTACAGACCTGTTCACACTGGCCATACAGGTCGATTAGTGGATAGCATGGGCTCGGGATGTCCTGTGCTGCTACACCCTGGTCCATCCCATTCACATACAGGTGCAGACAGCTGTTAGCGTCCACCAGCAGACCCAACACCGTCCCCTCAGGACACGTGTCCAAGTTCGGACCATAGTTCTCACAGATCTGAGGAGGACAATGTGTACAATACAGAAAGAGAAACTAGATTACACTGGGAAGGAATGCAATGCTGAAAAAGAGATGGATGGATGGATGGATGGATGGATGGAAGGAAGGAAGGAAGGAAGGAAGGAAGGAAGGAAGGAAGGAAGGAAAAAAGGAAAGAAAGAAAGAAAGAAAGAAAGAAAGAAAGAAAGAAAGAAAGAAAGAAAGAAAGAAAGAAAGAAAACAGGCAGATAGACAGTCAAAAGTGAGGAAGACAGACAGGCAGGCAGATAGACAGAAAGAAAAAAAGCTATTCAGGCAGACAAAAAGAAAGAAAGACAGACAAAAACAGACAGGCAGACAAGATAACAGACAAAGAAGCAGATAGAAACACAGACGGATCACCTTCAGTGAGTTGTGGAAGGTAGAAAGACAGACAAACAGACAGGCGGACAGACAGGCGGACAGACAGATCACCTTCAGTGAGTTGTGGAAGACAGAGTCTCGCTGCAGCAGCCAGACGGAGCGTTTAAGGCAGCAGGCCGTGGAGGGGAAGTTGAGGCGATCTGGAGAGTGACCGATCACACCCAGAGAGAGAGACGACGTCCACGATGTGTTCAGTCTGTCTATCTGAAACTGGACACAAGGACATGAGACGTTTAGTATTTCTTTTTAAACGTTTAGATGTTCAAGTTTCAGAACATAAAATATAGCAACAAACTGTCAATCTGTGTATTTGTAGCTTCGTGCAGGGTCAATGGAAAAACTTGTGTGCGCGCGTGTGCGCGTGTGTGCGTGTGTGCGCGTGTATCACCTGGAAGAGCTGCTGGCGAGGCAGAGCCTGTGCAGTGACCAGCAGGCCCTGGTTATAACTCGAGACTCGTTCGGCCGTCAGGTTCTGATTGGAAAGCTGGATGTTCTTCCCGTGGTTCTCCAGGAAGGACATCGAAACGGGGACCGCAGCAGGCTCGCTCTCGCACTGGACAGAGGACACAGGGATCAGAGTAAGACAGTGTGAGGTGGTGAGTGATGCTGCATGTCCTGTCCTGACCCCGTGACTGACCGCTGTGGACTCGTCCTCTCCCTCACTGCAGCTGTCCGAAGAGAGGGATGGAGCTTTTACACTGTCCGTATCCTCCACCACGGTGGAGCTGACAATGGATACGGCCGTCACCTTCCCGTACAGGTCCAGCACTGCGTACACGTTCTGACACACACACACACACACACACACACACACACACACACACACACACACACACACACACACACACACACACACACACACACACAGGATTATAATCCAACAGTGTTAACGTATTTGTGTGTATCCAGGTCATTCTGTATATATAACTGTACATGTGTGTTTTAATGTGTCTCTCTTTTTCCCCGTCTCTGATTGTGTGTATATATATATCTATGTCTCTGTATGTGTGTGTCTCTCTCTCTCTTTGGACATGTGTGTGTCTCTACCTCTCTCTTACAGGTTATGTGTGTAGCTATCAGTGTATTTCTCCATCTGTGTGTGTGTGTGTGTGTGTCTCTGTCTCTGTGTGTGTTTGTTTGCATTGCGTGCACGCCTGTCTCACAGTTTATCACGTTGTGTGTCTCATCTTTGAGTATGTGTCTCTTGAACATGTGTCTCTCTCCCTGTCTCTGTCTATCAGTTTGTGTGTGTCTCTCTAACTGTGTGTGTCTCCTAAATATGTGTCTTTTTCTCCATGTCTCTAAGTCTATCACTTTGGGTGTCTCTTTTTCACTATGTGTCCCTTAAACATGTGTTTGTCTCTCTCCCAGTCTTTCTGTCAATCAATTTGTGTGTCTCTTGAGTGTGTTAGTCTGTCTCACTGTGTCCCTCTCAAAGTCTCTCTCACTCTATCTGTGTGTACTGTAGTAGTGTCTTTCTGTATCTGTGTGTCTTACTGACCAGGTGTGTGTCTCACAACAGGTGTGTATCTGTGTATCTATATATACACACCTTAGCCACAGCAGTAGCAGCAGGTCCCATGTCCTCTCCATCGATGAAGACGTGCATTGTGTCATCGCTGCATCTCTTTACACCTACACGGTTTCCCACCTACAGTAACACACCTGTTTATTCACTCCTGCAGTAACGCACCTGTTTATTCACCCCTCCTGCAGTAACGCACCTGTTCATTCACTCCTCCTGCAGTAACGCACCTGTTCATTCACCCCTCCTGCAGTAACGCACCTGTTCATTCACTCCTCCTGCAGTAACGCACCTGTTCATTCACTCCTCCTGCAGTAACGCACCTGTTCATTCAATCCTCCTGCTGTAACGCACCTGTTCATTCACTCCTCCTGCAGTAACGCACCTGTTCATTCACTCCTCCTGCAGTAACGCACCTGTTCATTCACCCCCTCCTGCTGTAACGCACCTGTTCATTCACCTCCTGCAGTAACGCACCTGTTCATTCACCCTCCTGCTGTAACGCACCTGTTCATTCACCCCCTCCTGCAGTAACGCACCTGTTCATTCACCCCCTCCTGCTGTAACGCACCTGTTCATTCACCCCCTCCTGCTGTAACGCACCTGTTCATTCACCCCTCCTGCTGTAACGCACCTGTTCATTCACTCCTCCTGCTGTAACGCACCTGTTCATTCACTCCTCCTGCAGTAACGCACCTGTTCATTCACCCCCTCCTGCTGTAACGCACCTGTTCATTCACCCCTCCTGCTGTAACGCACCTGTTCATTCACCCCTCCTGCAGTAACGCACCTGTTCATTCACCCCCTCCTGCTGTAACGCACCTGTTCATTCACCCCCTCCTGCTGTAACGCACCTGTTCATTCACCCTCCTGCAACGCACCTGTTCATTCACCCTCCTGCTGTAACGCACCTGTTCATTCACTCCTCCTGCTGTAACGCACCTGTTCATTCAATCCTCCTGCTGTAACGCACCTGTTCATTCACTCCTCCTGCTGTAACGCACCTGTTCATTCACCCCTCCTGCTGTAACGCACCTGTTCATTCACCCCTCCTGCTGTAACGCACCTGTTCATTCACCCCTGTGAGTATTTAATCCTGCTATAAAGCACCTGTTAATTGAATATGTCTGCATTTGATTCTCTCACCGTCAGTCGGTCTAGCGAGCAGCCGAAGTTTTGTCTCTGCAGAACACCGTTGCGTCTGACCTCCGACCCGGCGAGCAGCCAGGTGACTTTTGACCTGAGTTGAGTGAGTGAGGGCGACAGGCCACTTAGGGGGCAAGAGGGCAGGTCCGGGGGTTGCAGGGTGGTCAGGCCGATATGTAGCGACCCAGACCACTGCTCATCCACCTCGTTGATCTTCACCTGGAGAAGCAGAGAGCAAAACTCTTTGATGTTGTACCACATAGTGCGGTAAAGATCAATACACCGACACATATAAATGCAGGGGGCCATTCATACAACCTCTTCCAGGATCTCACCTCGAACAGTTCATCCGTCTTGAGCTCCTTTGTGCTGAAGACGATGCCGTGAGAATATCCTCCCACCCTGACTGCCTGGCAGCCATCTCCCAGCAACACCACGTTCTTCCCGTGCTTGCTGTGCAGGCGATGAGCCACTCCTGCCACTAGAGGGAGACATACAAAACGATTTATTTAATTAAAGGGAACACACGCACACACTTTTACAATCACACAAATATGCACACTTAGGCAAACACACATTTATACCCTCACTCTCAGAAAACCAAAAAAAACACATACACGCTCGTATCACAATCGTGATGTCGGGTTGTGCGATTATATGAAGGCAAATTTTGCGATTTGATAAAATAAATACGTGCAGTTTAAGCAGTGCACGTGTGGTCAAGTGACTTTGCCGCGCGGAGACCAGGTGAAGGTAGATGCCGAGCAGACGGACACTGAACTGAGAGGAACTATGTAGGATTTGCTGAATTAAAGTTGTTACATCACGTGGCAATATGACAAGTCTGTAACAGATCTCACTGGTTCCGGGTCGGAAGAAAGAGACGACATGCGATGGTTCAACAGACTTTTATTTTCTACACACACTCGCGGTAATGCGCATCTTTCCTCTTTCCTCAAGGCCAATGAGTAACTTGCACATACTCACGGGTTGAAACGCCTTCACCTGGCAACCTCTGCTTTTCCACACACATCCCCATACACACAGTCAGCCCTGCCTGGTAGTCTCTCACAAAATGACACAAACACAAACTTATAATTCAGTACAGACATACTCACACACACACACACACACACACACGAACAAAAAGACACAGAAATTTACAAACCAGTACACAGACATACTCACACTATCACACACAAACAAAAACACACTCACTTACAGATACAAGTACACACACACACACACACACACACACACACACACACACACACACTACCTGGTGAGTGTATTGGGAAACTTTTCTCTGTAATGTTGCTGGTGCACAAACTGTTGTCAAGAGGACCAGAGGAATTTGTGATTGCCACCTGAACACACTGACCGTACAGATCGATCACAGCAAACACGTCTGAAACACACAGAGAGAGAGAGAGAGAGAGAGAGAGAGAGAGAGAGAGAGAGAGAGATCTGTATTAATGCTTTTATCCATGCTTTTATATTTCTATTGTGTTTTCAAAGACTGTATCTCAACTATCACACAATACATGAATCAATGAACGAAGGAAGGAATGAAGAAAGGAATGAAGGAGGGAATAAGGGGATGAATGAAGGAAGGAATGAATAAAGGAAAGGAGGATTGGAGGAATGAATGAAGGAAGGAAAGAATAAAGGATTGGTGGAATGAATAAAGGAATGAAGGGAGGAAGAAAGGAAGGAAGGAATGAGGAATGAGTGAAGAAAGGAATGAGGGAATAATGGAGGAAAGAAGGAAGGAAGGAATGAAGAAATGAAGGAAGGAATGAAAAAAGCAATGAAGTAAGGAATGAATGAAAGAATAAAGGATTGGTGGAATGAATAAAGGAATGAAGGGAGGAAGAAAGGAAGGAATAAGGGAATGAGTGAAGAAAGGAATGAGGGAATGAATGAAGGAAGGAAGGAAGGAAGAAAGGAAGGAAGGAAGGAATGAGGGAATGAGTTCAGAAAGGAATGAGGGAATGAATGAAGGAAGGAATGAATAAAGGAAAAAGGGAGGAATGAAGGAAGGAAGGATTGGAGGAATGAATAAAGGGAGGAACGAAGGAACAAAAGGAGGAATAAAGGAAGGAAGGAAGGAAGGAATGATGGAATAAGTGAAGAAAGTAATAAAGAAAGGAATGAGGGAATGAATGAAGGAAGGAAGGAAGGAATGAGGAATGAGTGAAGAAAGGAATGAGGAATGAATGAATGAAGGAAGGAAGGAAGGAATGAGGGAATGAGTGAAGAAAGGAATGAGGGAATGAATGAATGAAGGAAGGAACGAAGGAAGGAACAAAAGGAGGAATAAAGGAAGGAAGGAAAGAATGAGGGAATAAGTGAAGAAAGTAATAAAGAAAGGAATGAGGGAATGAATGAAGGAAGGAAGGAAGGAATGAGGGAATGAGTGAAGGAAGGAACGAGTGAATGAATGAATGAAGGAAGGAACGAAGGAACAAAAGGAGGAATAAAGGAAGGAAGGAAAGAATGAGGGAATAAGTGAAGAAAGTAATAAAGAAAGGAATGGGGGAATGAATGAAGGAAGGAAGGAAGGAATGAGGGAATGAGTGAAGAAACGAATGAGGGAATGAATGAATGAAGGAAGGAACGAAGGAACAAAAGGAGGAATAAAAGAAGGAAGGGAGGAATGAAGGAAGTAAGGAAAGAATAAAGGATTAGTGAAATGAATAAAGGAATGAAGAGAGGAAGGAAGGAATGAAGGAAGGAAGGATGGATGGAATCAAGATCCAAAAATCCTTAATGATGCACACATACGGCCATTAAAACCGTCCGTGTGGAAACACAATAAACGTTATGTTTATGTTTGGTGTCCTGATGATTTATGTGATAATTACTTTAAAACATTTACAAGAATATTTAGTCTTCATGCTCTATGTTTATTTTGGTTTCACTTATAATAAACATACATTTGCATAAAGCATCAATATTTGTTCATGCCCATGTTGTTTAGAGAAACAAAAACTTGAAAGGTATTATTTTTTTGGTACATTTAGGACAAATAATAATATGCAATATCATGAGTTAACTCATGATAATATACATATAAATATATAAAAGAGCTGTAGCTTCAATTATTTTAGTAATCGAGTATTCCACCGATTAGTCCAACAATTAATCGAGTAATCGGATAAGAAGTACTTTATCTTTATTAAAGAGCAACACTAAATATTCAAGAGAAAATAAGACGGGTCTCTTTAAAATTAACGTCATTTGTTCCTTTTTAGCAAAATTAACAATTCATTGCTGAACTTGCAATAAAAACTAAACCCTTTTAGTGAATTTAATTGCCATATTACAACAAAATGCAAATAAAATAAATAAACAATTAAATAAAAATATAAAAATTTATTTCAGATTACATAAAAAAAATTTAAAAAGTTAAAAGTACAGTGTTTTCTTTATGTTTAAGTTTCAAATGTTCCCAAACTTTGGAAAAGTTTACCTGTCCAAAGCACTCCAGAGTTTAGCGGGTGGTGTGTCAGTTGTAATGGTCCGTGGGGAAACACAATGCTTCATGTGTAGTTAAATGGCCCAAACCGAGCATCAAGGCAAATAATTTGTTTGTATTTGCATTACTCGAGAAATTGTTCCAGCCCTTATGTATGTATGTATGATTTTATATATATATATATATATATATATATATATATATATATATATATATATATATATATATATATATATATATATTTTAGGGATGCACCGAATATTCGGCCACCGAAAATCTTCAGCCGAAAATGGCCCAAAAGTGCATTTTCGGTTTTCGGCCGAAACAGTGTGTTGTGATGACGCAAACAGAAACCGCGGCCTGCACGTGCATGTCTAAAACAATCTGAGAAATTTGCAAATTGCGATTTGCAAAACATTACAAAAAACTGCAAAGACTTTCTCCATGTCGGGTTTAATTTATCACCTGAAATCCAAACATCCCGATCGCTATGCTGAATAGGAGAGGAACACGGCACAGAAAAGCAGAACTCCTCCGAGCATGCGCACTCCGTCTGTGGTGGAGGTTTTTGAAAAGGCAGGAAGTTTCCCAGTAAAAGTGTTGTAGTGTTGTATCTTTAAGCAGTTGCACTTGTTCTGAATGCACTTTGTTTTTATAAAAGAACATATTTAATTGTACAACCTTTCAGCAGGCCAGAGGGCCTGTACATTATTATTTAATGTACACATGAGTGCATTTAAGTTAAACATTTAAGTTTTTAATTTTAATTTATTTTATCCTGTGCATTGTTGCAATGTGCTATAAATAAATAATTTCATAATTTGTAATTGATTTATTCTTTAAAACTTTAATATTAATTTATGCAATTAAAATGCCTTGATTTTAGTAAGTTTAGTACACAGTCATAGCCATAAATACAATGGTAATAATAATTGGCATAATTTTTTACGGTGTTTCGGTTTTCGGCCTTGCTTTCCTCCTTTTTCGGTTTCGGCCCAAAATTTTCATTTTTGTGCATCCCTAATAAATATATATATATATATAAAAAACCCAGCCATTAAGGTTGCACAAGCCAGTGCACTCTTAGTGCTGGTCCCAAGCCCGGATAAATGGGGAGAGTTGTGTTATGAAGGTCATCCAGCGTAAAACATGTGCCAAATCAAATATGCGGATCACAAATCAGAATTTCATACCGGATCGGTCAAAACCCGGGTTACCAACGACCGCCACAGGTATCGTTAACCAACATGGTACCGGTGGAAATTGGGCTACTACTGGCTAAAGGAGGAGAAGGAGAGGAGGAAGACGTCTACAGAGACAGCAGGGAAAGGAGAAGTGTAGGAGAGTGGAGGTTTGGGTTGGTATGTTAAATGTTGGTACTATGACTGGTAAAGAGAGAGAGGTAGCTGATATGATGGAGAGGAGAAAGGTAGAGATGTTGTGTGTTCAGGAGACCAAGTGGAAAGGGAGTAAGAGCAGGAACATTGGATGTGGGTTTAAACTGTTTTATCATGGTGTGGATGGAAAGAGAAATGGTGTAGGGGTGATGCTGAAGGAAGAGTACAGTAAGAGTGTAGTGGAGGTGAAGAGAGTTTCTGATAGGGTGATGATCGTGAAGGTGGAAGTTGAAGGGATGATGATAAATGTCATCAGTGCATATGCTCCACAAGTGAGTTGTGAGATGGAGAAGAAGGAAAGATTCTGGAGTGAATTAGATGAAGTGGTAGATGGTGTACCTAGGAAAGAACGGTTGGTGAATGGGGCAGACTTTAATGGACATGTAGGTGAAAGGAACAGAGGTGATGAGGAGGTGATGGGTAGGTATGGTTTTAAGGAGAGAATTGTAGAAGGGCAGATGGTGGTAGATTTTGCTAAAAGGATGGAAATGACAGTGGTGAACACGTATTTTAAGAAGAAGGAGGATCATAGGGTGACTTATAAGAGTGGAGGAAGGTGCACACAGGTGGACTATGTTCTATGCAGGAGATGCAACCTGAAGGAGATTGCAGACTGTAAGGTGTTGGCGGGGGACAGTGTAGCTAGACAGCATCGGATGGTGGTCTGTAGGATGGTTTTGGAGGTAAAGAAGAAGATGAGGAGAGTGAGGACTGAAAGAAGAATAAGATGGAGGAAACTGAAGGAGGAAGAGTGTAGTGTGAGATTCAGGGAAGAGGTCAGACAGGAGCTCGGTGGTGGTGAAGAGGTGCTGGATGATTGGGGAACTACTGCAGGAGTGATGAGGGAGACAGCTAGAAAGGTACTTGTCTATTTGGAAATAGAAAGGAAGACAAAGAGACGTGGTGGTGGAATGAAGAAGTGCAGGAGAGCAGAAGGAGAAAGAGGTTGGAGAATCAGAATTGGGTTGCGAATACAACTACTGTCCAAATCTATATTATATCCAAGTTTAGGAGAAAAGACGAAAATGGAATGAAGGTCAGTCAATCTGAAAAATCTCACTGTATATATAAAGTGTAATATAATAATATTAATAACATAATAAAATAATATATATCAACAGAGAAAAAATAAATAAAGAGACAGAGAAAGAGAGATGCGAAAGAAAGACTCACATCTGGATCGAGAAAGAGATAAAGAAAAAGAGAAACAAAGAAAGAGAGACACGTCAGGTTATGAGACGTATTCATACTCGTTTGGACCAAGCGAAAAATAAAAGTGTGTGAAAACAGCAGAAGCCGCTGTAGCTGATGTGGATAAATGTGGTTTGTGTCCTCCTTTACCTGGCGGTAGTCCGGTACACGCCACCCCCTGGTCCACCCCGTTTATGTAGTAGTGGAGATCTCCGGAGGCTGAACGCATCATTCCGATCCTGGAGCCCGTCCCCAAGGAGTCCAGATCACAGCCGTAGTTGTTCCTCATGGTGTTCCCATCCTGCATGATGGCTGTTCCGCTGTAACGGGGAGATAAGAGGGGCATGAGGAGGTGGATAACAGGATACATATCTGAATAGGCTTTTGCAGGACTTGTTTTCAAGGAAGTTCTCATTTTCTGGTGCGACAACCAACGCACAAAGAAGCAAAATCGCTGAGAACACAGCTGCAGGCAGGGTGCTGAATGGACGGCGACAGTTCAGCACCACTGTTGTGGAAAGCTCCAGAGCACAAATAAAAAAAACACCAGTGAATCTTCAGTTTTTTGTCGGGAGTCTGTGTTTGACTTGTCGCTACACTGGATGAATTTCTGTAGTTAAGTATTTAGGAATTTAATCAAATATCAGGAATATCAAAAATCAGGAATTTAAAAAAATATATGTAATGTATGTAAGAATAATGTAAATTACGTGTATAATCTCCACGATTTTTTGCCATGCATGATACAAAAAATGATGTGTTTTACGTAATGGAGGAATGTGCAGCGCTTGTAGGGGTTCATGGGTTCAGTGTGCATGTGATTAATGAATGTGTAAGTAGAAATTCAACTTAAATTGCATTAAATATGGTTTCAACCAACGTTAATACGGTTCCCCCCCCCCAACTTCATTTAAGACTAACCTGCAATTTTGTAAATTCCCAGTTCATTCCCATTAATTCCGATAAAAAGTTTCCAAAATGTTTGCCTCCTTATTTTTGTGACCGAATGAATCTCTCACAAATCCGTTAAAAAAAGATTGCCAAAAACTACCAATGTATGGAAGTTTCCTCAAGTAAAAATCAGAGATGGACGTACCTCAGCATCCAGGTATCATAATCAATATCAGTCATGGTGTTGGGAAACTCCAGTTCCTCTGGTCTGATCGCAGATACTCCTAAAAAAATAAAAAAAAACCCATCAAAACCTGATTATTCACCTCAAACACACAATCAGTTCAAATCTTCTACAAATCATTTCACATGGATCTGATATCAAACATTTATTTCAGACTTTATTTCTAGTTTTTTCTTTACGAAATGTTTGGAGATCAAAAAAAAAAACACTGTATTGGGACACCTGACTTTTCCATCCATATGTGGAACCACAAGGCACACAATAGTGTCTAAATGTCTTTAGATGCGGTGGCGTGGAATTACGCCTTCACTTGAACTAAGAGACCCAAACCGGTGAATATCTGCTTTACATGCATCGGAGTGGAAGATCTCCTGTTATAGAGCTTACACCCAATTGATGAATGTGAACTCTGACTGCACCCCAGGCCTCCTCACCTTCTCACCTACATCAGTATTATTACTTATATCTGAATGAGCACAATCTCCACAAACTCCAGCAGAACATCTTCCCAGAAGAGTGAAAGTTGTTATGTTATATAAAGAAAAAATGGGGATGTACCAAAAGAAGCACATCTTCTGGTCAGGTGTCCACAAACTTTTGGCCATACAGTGTAGTGCACTTCTAATTTCTCCAGATTAGAGAGAAAACAGAAAGCGGCGTGTGTGAGTCAGGGGTTATTTATAGTCAGTGGTTAAAGCAGGAGACGGAGCAGGAAGTTCGTGTTGTACTTCACAGAATGACATCACCACAGTTCCTCCTCCTCACCTGCTTCTATCGATCCTGACCAGCGATCCACCATCTTCTGAATCACAATCTCAAACAACTCACCATCACGAAGGCACCTGATAACACACACACACACACACACACACACACACACACACACACACACAGAAACAGTTTTTATAAGTGATAAATGATTCAACAACCACAGAGTAGAAATAGAGAGACTTTAGTATACAGATAGAAATAATGCGAGAGAGAGAGAGAGAAAGAGAGAGAGAGAGAGAGAGAGAGAGAGAGAGAGAGAGAGAGAGAGAGAGAGAAAAATAGTGAGGAGGAGTCTTATATTGTACCAAAAACATGGAAATGAACAAGAACGATGAAAAAAAAAACACACAAAAACATTTAATTTCAAACTAAATAATACTGAGAAAAAGAGAGAGAGAGAGAATAAAGGGGAGAAAGAGAGAATGAGGAGAGAGAGAGAGAGAGAGAGAGAGAGAGAGAGAGAGAGAGGGAGAGAGAGAGAATAAAGGGGAGAGCGAGAGAATAAAGGGGAGAGCGAGAGAATGAGGGGAGAGCGAGAGAATGAGGGGAGAGAGAGAGAGAGAGAATGAGGGGCAGAGAGAGAGAGAGAGAGAGAGAGAGAGAGAGAGAGAGAGAGAGAATGAGGGGCAGAGAGAGAGAGAGAGAGAGAGAGAGAGAGAGAGAGAGAGAGAGAGACAGGGAAATAAAGAAATTCAAACTGAGAACCATCAGTGGAGATAAAGAATGTGATAGAGAGAGAGTAAGACCGTCGAGAAATGAAAACTCTGATGTGCAGGAGAATGGAATCCGTTATTCACACAGAGTTCTCCTACATCATAGTTATTACACCTGGTGCAGGAACGATGATGTATCTCATGCAGCCCCTGGTTCACGCTCACCTGTTGGACATGACGATGGCGTCGTTGAACTCGCTGCGGCAGTTCTGACGGAGCGCCGTGCGCCCGCCGTTGGTGATGACGGCGTTGGTGCCGTGCAGCTGATGGAAGCGCAGGTCAGTGGTCGCACTGCCCCCGGTGACGGAACAAGGGCTGCCGGGGGACAGGGCGATCGGACCTTCAGAGCTGTCGTCTGGGAGAGGAGGAAGATCAGCTGGACAGGACCGAGAGAGACAGAGAACTGACATAACACACTGCAGCTGAATGTGTGTGTGTGTGTGTGTGTGTGTGTGTGTGTGTGTGTGTGTGTGTGTGTGTGTGTATGTGTGTGTGTTGACTGTTGAAGCGCTATCCTCTCTCACCCATGTCGTCCATGATGGTCGCCTGAGCCGCCTGACCGTACAGGTCCACTACGGCGTAAACGCTGGGCGGGACGTTCCAGGCTGCCGGGCCTTGAGGAACTCCGTTCACGAAAAAGTGCAGGCTGCCGTCGTCCTTCCGCACCACGCCGACAGTGTCTCCGGCCTGGTACACACACACACACACACACAGTAATAATAAACTAGGGGTGTACTGTGATCATACTCGTACAGAGCCGTTTCAGTACAGGGATTTCGGCTCGGTGCACGTGTACCGAATGCAATCCTTTTTACGTGCGGAACTTCATTACAATCAGAGTTCCCTTGGGAACGTATTAAGTGGTGGACCGCAAGTTTGTTTAGTCTCTGCCTCGCACTATGAGCTCAGTGTTTTAATTATTATTGAATTTGAAAAATACACAACAATGCCAGGGGTATAATAAAAAAAAAATAATGAATTCTTTGATTAAAAAAGAATTAGCGCAGTGTTAATGTGGCTACTCACTCCGTACTGGAAATACGATTTGTAGTGCGCCAAAATACGATTTGTAGTGCGTTGTAAAACTCGCATATTGTTCTGCGCATGCTCGAAATCGCCGCCGCTTCCCGTCATCGCCAACATTTTTACGACAATTCTGACAATTCTGCATATCGGGGGAGTGAATGAATGAAGGATGGAAGGAATTAAGACATTCGTTAAAGTTTGCTGAAATAAGTAGAACAGTTATGTCGATCATATCTTTAAAAAAACGTTATATTAAATGTAAAAAAATAATAAAAAAGCATGTCTGTACACATCTGTATTACCCAAATGGGGTCTAACAAATGTAAACTAATTCAATTTTTCCAATTATTTCATGTTATTTAATCAATTTAATTCGATGATAAACCGTGTTGATAAATAATCATCCCTGATCGAAATGGAATCAAATCGTGAGTAAAAAACGAGGTTAAGTAACAAACCATGACTTTCGTGTACATTTACACTCCTATTGACATTGTGTCATGATATTTACATTTCTCAGCCATACGATCGGTATTCTACATACAGAATAAAGACAATATTAAAAGTTTTATTATCTGTAAGTGAAAAGCATACCTTTAATCGGTCCAGATTGTGCCCGTACTCGTCTAGTATAGTGGTTCCGTTGTGCATCACTCCGTTCCCCGTCATCATCCATGTCCCTGTGAGAAACAGGAGAACTTGTGAGACGTTATGGGACGTTTCAGGACATTTCTGCATTTTTCTTTTTGACACTTTTCCAAACTGGTAGAAACCCTGAATGTCTTCACTCCTACACGACCGCCGCCCCTTTGATTATTCGCGATTATAACGCATCACAGCCGCTGACCGTTATTCGGGGGGGGTAAAAGGTGTACCTGAGCGCAGGTTGGTCATGGTGGACGGCAGCTGCAGGTAGGCGGGGTTATGCGTGGTCACGCCGATCTCGATAGACCCCGCCCACTTGTCCACCATCTTGTCGATGCGCACCTGGAACACTTCGTCGGAGTGCAGCGGGCGATTGCTAAGCACCACCCCGTGATTAAAGTCGTCTGTCGCGCTGTGCCGGAGAACACACAAACACACACACACACACACACACACACACACACACACACACACACACACACACACACACACACGGTTTCATTACACGTTGGCTTCGTATTCAGTCTGTTCGCAAAAAAAAAAAAAGTTTCCTCACTGAGGTCGCAGGGCCGTCCTGCCATCACTGATGATGGCCGCTTTCTGCCCGCAGTTAGGGTGAAAAAGTAGGCGGTCCGGAGCATCAGGGTCGGTAGTGAGCGAGAGGGCGGGTCGGGGTCGCCCCACGTCGGGGGACAGAGCCCTCATGATGGCGTTGTTGCGCCGTAAACGGTCGCTGTGGTTGTGATTGTGGACGATGGTGACCTTTACCGCCATGCCGTAGAGGTCTACTACACCATACACTACGCCCGGGGTCTGGTTAGCAGCTACGCCTGAAGTTATCACACACACGGAGAGCAATCAAAAATGTATACATACAAATATATATATTATAGTATCTTACAATATTAATAAATACACTGTATGACCAAAAGTATTGGAACACCTGATTTTCCTATCCATATGTTGGTTCTTCTCCAAAATTTTAGGAGGTCTTTGGAACTAGGAGACCTGCCCCAGAATGGCATTTGCACACAAAGCCAGCTTCATGAAGACACGTGTGTTGGCATGAAAGATCTCCTGCTATAGAGTTCCAACCCTATTGAACATGAATGTACATGAACGCTGTCTGCACCCCAGACCTCCTCACCTACATCAGTACCTGACTTAACCTACTAACACCTTTGTAAATGAATAAGAACAACTCTACACCAAATCTAGTGGAACATCTCCCCAGTAGAGTGGAGATCATTATAAAAGAGAATGGAGACTAAATCTGGAATGGGATGATCAAAAAGAGGCACATAGCCATCTTCCACAAACAGGTGCCCACAAACTTTTGGCCATAGTGCATAAACAAAAGCAACGACCTTCCACGAAATCTAGTGGAACATCATCTCAGAAGAGTGGAGGTCGAAAATGAGATGTTAAAAAAATAAATAAATAAAAAAAGAAGACGAGTTTTTGGGTGTGTAATGTTTAAAAGGTAATAGTACTGTTCCACTATCCACACCTTCATCATTTCCATTCCTCAGACTGAATTCTGCTTCACTCCTGAGCCAATTAAAGTGGATTTAATCAACTCGGCTCACTCACCTTGGTCAATGCCGTTGATGTAGAAGTGTAACGCTCCACTGGCTTTCCTCATCAGCCCAATATGATCTCCTTCCTACAGATAAACAGCGACAACCGCAATGAATTCAAATCAAATCTGGTCACATTCATACACAGTACCACATTTAGTGAAACTGTTCAACACGTAAACAGAAATACAATATAAAAAATGCACAAACGTGTGTGTGTGTGTGTGTGTGTGTGTGTGTGTGTGTGTGTGTGTGTGTGTGTGTGAAAGCAGAATGTGTTGGTTTAAACATATCCATCACCTGGAGCTCGTCCAGGCTGAACTCGCAGTACTCCCTCCGTGTGCCCTTTCCGTTGGTCAAAATTCCACAGCCGCTCATCATGATGGTTCCTGAGACACACACACACACACACACACACACACACACACACACACACACGGGTGTTACCAGAAACGTCACCACCGGAAAACAAAAACCCACCCTTATTTATTTCCCTTAACGCACCTGAGCGCAAGTTGGTCATAGTTGCAGGATAGTCCAGGTTGTTTGGGTTGTGTGTCGTCACTCCGATCTCAATGGATCCAGACCATTTATCCACCAGCTTATCAATACGAATCTACAGCAAAAAAATAAAAAAATTATATATATACATATACACACACACACACACACACACACCGTATTTTCTGGACTATAAGCCGCTACTTTTTTCCCACGCTTTGAACCTCGCGGCTTAAACCACGAAGCGGCTAATTTATGGATTTTTACTGGGTTTTTCCCGGTTTCACAAACTTCAAGCCAAAAAACTGAACCCTATAACATTAGACCAATGGAACGGATTCAGGTGAACCAATGAAACTCTTTATATTAAATCAGATGCGCTCCCACTGAATCGGGCCGCACCACATCATAAATATGGATGATGTTCCTCTGGCGTTTGACCTGCCGCTCACTCGGACTGTCTACAGGAAATGTGAATCATTCGTCACGCTGAAAACAACCGGGCATGAAAACACACTTCACCTGTGTTCTGAGCTGCACGGCATCGGGAGAAAAGATTCACCGATGGTGATTTTTAAACGCACGACGATGCCAAAAGATAAACTCTCGAGAGAAATAGTTGTGAAAGGAAGGAAGAAGACAGTGAACAATGACTTTCTTGGTAGGCTACTGTTTAGATACAAGCCGTGTAACAGACACTGTCTTTCATTAAAGCCTGTGTAAAGTTCATTAGTTTCAGTGTAGACAGGCTTATAGACAGGTGCGGCTTATTTATGTTCAAAATAAACATCTTTGTCAAATTCAGTTGGTGCAGCTTATATATGGGTGCGTTTAATAGTCCGGAAATTACGGTATATGAGATTAACCTATAACCTGTAATTTGATTACAAAATGTACACTATATAGACAAAAGTATGTGAACACATGTCAGTATTTGCTTCTTACTGAACATCCCATTCCACATTTGCTCCAGATTTACCCTTATAATAATCTCCACTCTAACGAGACCATGTTCCACAAGATTTTGTGGAGATTCTTTCAGTGAGCGTTCACATTCATTTATATTTGATAGGGTTGGAGCTCTAGAGCAGATCTTCCGCTCTGACCCATGTAAAGCATATCTTCATGGAGATGTGTGTTTCCAACAGTTTGTAAAAGAAGCACACATGGCCAGTAAAATCGAGTGTCCCAATACTTTTAGGCATATACGCTGGTTCTATGGTTAATAACGGAGCAAAAGCATGACCTGGTGAAGTTTCCTGTGGAGAAAGTGTCATTATTGTTTTATAATCATTTTTTATTGTAATATGAGATCCTGGATTTTTCCTACATTATAAGAGACCTATGAAGCAGTTACTGATGCGATGCAGTTCGGAGGAACACAAACACACACACCTCGAACATCTCGTTGTGCCTGAGAGGGCGGTTGGTCATGACCACGCCGTTGTTGAACTCGTCCAGCGGTCTCCTCCTCTCGGCCGTCTTGTGGTTGTTGCTCAGTTTGATCAGCGTGCCGCACTTCTCGTGGAACAGCAGCGCATCGTTGGTGGTCATCCCACTGTTGTTTATCACCGTTCCCGCCACACCTCCACTTCCGGGTGGGCTGTTGTTATTGCCGCTCCTGCTTCCGTTCTCGTTTCCTCCTGATCCGTTACTGCTTCCCGTCCCCCCTCTTGAGGAGTCGGAACTTCCTCCCGAACCGCCTGTTCCTCCTAAACCCAGGTCCTCTCCTCCTTCATCTTCGGATCGGTACAGCGACACGATGGCGTTGTTAAACACGTCGAATAACTGGTGCTCCGTGAGGACTGGGAGTGGAAACCGGGCACATAAACAAAAGGCTGAATCAATCAATCAGGCAAAATTGTTACTGCATCATAAAATGCAAGATAAACACACGTGCAAATCTGATTTTCCTCCTCAATGGAATTTTTTTTCCCCACACGTCCAGTTCTTCTAAATCCGATTTACATCCAATTAGCGGCTGTGTGACGTGACGTGACGGAGAGCCCTCGAATCAGACTTCACACGAGTTTGACGTGCATTTTTGCATTCGTCGTCATCATCATAACCTCGAATGAAGGAGTGGAAATTTCTATCCCTTCCTTCTTCCTTGTTTTGTGTATCGACCAGATTGTCATAACCCCGCCCACTAGTTTCTGATTGGCTCATTAATAATAAAAAAAAAAAAGGTGACATTTACGTAGATTTGATGTATGGCCAGTGTTTCATCGAAGCTTTTTGAGTTGAACTAAATCCTGATAGTGTGATTTTATATCGGATCATTTTAGCGACTCTGGTTCTTTGAATCGCGTTCGTTAAAATGAACGAATCTTTTTTTTTGAGTCATTTAGTTCACTTGGTTCCTTTGATCAGAATTAACTATAGGTTTATTATGACACTGCAGCTAAGGACAAATGATGAACAGAATGAGTGGCTTCACCACTTATATCTTCAGGTCCGTGTTGTTAGTGCTTTTTTCACGTGACTCCTATACAACAATAATTTCAAAATTTGGACAAAAAAAAATAAAAAAATAAAATTGCATTGTGTAGCATTTACAGGAGTCATGTGATAAAAGAACAAACGACTCGGACTAGAGAACTCATGAGATAACTCGAGACAACTACTCGATTCTGTTTCCTGTGTAATGCACTACACAGTGTATATGGGAGTCACGTGTTTAAAGTACGAACGACTCGGGCTAGGAGAATCGAGTTTCACTCAGTTCTGTTTCTTGTACATCTCTAACGGAGATTTTGTGCTGCTTTGCTCGTGCGTGTCCAGTAGAAGAAGAATGAATCACTCTTTTAAATGACTCCTTCTTCCGAGTCACATTAAAGAGTCGTTCAGAACGAATGAATCGTTCCTGAACGAACCGTGATATCTTGAAGGATATTTTGAGGGATAAATACCGGTGTCTGGATCGAAGTTATTTGGGAATTTGTCGGGTCGGCCATGTCTGTGTCCGTGTCCTCGTGTAAGTTCGGGCGCTGAGGCTGAAAATAAAAGCTTTATTATAGATCACTGCTCAAGCATTCGTTTTTATTGATATAAATGTTCTTTGCGAGTACCGTCATCAGCTGAGCCGTTTGTCAAGGCAACGATCGCAGGAACCCCGGGTAAAGCCATGCCCCCCGGTCTGTCCTCATGATCCGGCATGAGGGCAGCCGGAGATGTGGCCGTAGACCCCGACGTAGACGCCGGCCTAGACGTCGGCCTGTCCACCTCTCCTTCTTCTATCTCGTCCCGCTCGTCGCTCTGTGTATCCGGTGGAGGCTCGCAGCTGACCACTGTGACCTGAGTGCATTTCCCGTAGAGGTCCACTACGGCCCACAGGCGTGAGGGCAGCCCGCTGGCCGCCGGACCGCAGTCCTGCCCGTTCACCCACAGGTGGAGCTCTCCAAGGCCGTTCCTCTGAATCCCCACACTGTCCCCTTCGCCCAGCTGGTCCAGGTCACGCCCATACTCTTCCAGCACCGAGCGGCCGTCCTTCAGCACAGAGCAGCCGGAAACGATCCATGAGCCGCCCTTTAGCCCCGTCGCGCTGCTGGGGAAGTCCAGAGCGGCCGGGTCCAGCGCCGTCACGCCGATCTCTATCGAGCCGCTCCATGAGTTCACCTACAAACACGAGGTGATCAAACCACATATACGTCACAGGTTCGAAAAAAAAAAAAACAACAACATTGGTAAATCGTTTCAGGGAATGATCTGTAATTTTACTCTTTACTCCACATACATGTGGATTTAACACTAAAATAACACCATATACACCAAATCACTTCGTTTTATATATAAAATATACCTCCATTTTGTTATTGATGCTTTCTTAAATAAAAACAACCCCAGTGATGTATCGTATACCGCGATATGTTTGAGTATCACCGATTTTCCACTGAGCAAAAATCGTCCAACCATATAAACCCCATACATTTATACCTAATAGCTTGTAGTTTAAAATAGCAAGAAAATTAGCTTTCAAACACCACATTATGGCTCCGTATTGGCTTCAAATGTAAACTAACACGTCGTAAGTTTTATTTTTATTTCAACAATCGAGTTGTTTTTATTGTAGTTAGCAAACAAGCCGGCTGTCAGAGAGATAGCTTCAAATATGGCGCTGGCACACACTATTCAGCGTTTATAAACACAAATTTAATGCATTTATGTTTTTTATTTCGAGCTGAAACGTTTCTTTGTTGCTATAACATGTTTTAAAATATTATAATCCTAATAAAGGTTCATTTCTAACTAGTACTAGCGCGTCTGTCAATGAGCTAAGCTAGAGCTTGATATTTTTCTTTCCCCACCCGTTTTCGTACAGTCCGGCCCCCTGTGTCAGGATTGGACAGTTCTTTGTAGAGGGTGCGTTCTCAGCCAATAGAAAGGCGAGAAATTGAATCAACCCGTGTCGTACGTAATGCAAGGGGCGGGGTTTGACATTAAAAACGGTAGGTTTAAAAAAAACACGTTCATCAGCTACAATAGCGGCCATATACAATGAAAAAACCATAAGTTAATAAATATGCACCCGTGATAAATAGACAGATCAAACAGACTCGGTTTTAGTGTGTGACAATGAAATAAACAAAAAAATTCCGTCCCTCAGGATCAAATTATGGGTAAACCAAGGGCTGCGTCTCAAATATAAACAAAGTGCACTAATTAGGGTGCAATCAATATTCAGTATCTATATTTCCGTAGTGCTCTTCTGTAGTGAGCACGGATTGGTTTGAGATTCAACCCAGCACTGCAGACAAACCGACGGCAGCTACTACTAGCTGAGCCCGACGAGGCGGACTTGTTTACCTTCTTGTCGATCCGGACCGTAAAGACATCGCGGTCCCGCAGCGGCTCTCGGCTCAGCACCAGGCCGTGATTAAACTCCTGAACCGGCTGGTTTCGCTGCGCCGTGCGGTTTGAATTGGACAGCCCGATGAGCTTTCCGCTGCGCGGGTGCAGCTCAGCCGCCATCTTCGCTGGGGCGGCGCGCTTCACGGCACTTTGCGACAATCGAGAACGCCTAGCGGCAGCCCAGGTCTTTACAAGGCAAGAAGGATGATGATGATGATGATGGTGATGATGATAGTAATGGTGATAATAGTGATAGAGATGATAGTAATGGTGATGATAGTGATGGTGATGGTGATGATAGTAATGGTGATGATAGTAATGGTGATGATAGTGATGGTGATGGTGGTGATAGTAATGGTGATGATAGTAATGGTGATGATAGTGATGGTGATGATAGTAATGGTGATGGTAGTGATGGTGATGATAGTAATGGTGATGATAGTGATGGTGATGGTGATGATAGTAATGGTGATGATGGTGATGATAGTAATGATGATGGTAATAATGGTGATGAAGATAATGATGGTGATGATTGCAATGATGATGATGATAAAGGTAATGATAATGAAGAAGAATAAGATGATGTTGATGGTGATAATGATATTGATGGTGATGATTGCAATGATGGCGGTGATGTTGATGGTAATGATAATGAAGATGAGGAAGATGATGCTGATAATCATGGTGTACACAAAATTCACAGTTCAGTACGTACCTCGGTTTTTAAGTCACGGATCGGTAAAATTTGTTGTTTTTATTAACACGGTTTATCCTTATTATTAGGATAAACTGTGATTAGCAGTTTACATTTTAAAAACAATTGTAAATTAAATGCCTGCTTGTTAAAATATATACAATAATATAATTTTTTTTAAATATAAATTAAGAATAATAAAGAGTAAATCAGCGTAATGCAATACACCTTTTATTATATTGATTAGGTAAGTAATCAATTAAATTGGCACAAATATCTTTGGCTATGTTTCCACACGGACGGTTTTAATTGCCGGATGTGTCCATCGTGGTGGATTTCGGTGCATGATTTCAGACTTGGCGCATCAGTAAAACAAAAATAGTAAAAAAAAAAAATAGTAAATAAAAAAAAATCAGTAAAATATATATATATATTTATTTATATTTTTAATAAATATAATATATATTATTCTGGAGTGATGCAGTGTATTATTTATATATCATAAAGTATTGTTTTATGGCAGACGTGTTTAATTTACTGTGTGGGTAACAAGAGAAAAAAAATACCAATAAAACATCAAATAGGATTTTATTAATTTATTTGTATGATTTATTTTTATACCCTGTATGGTTCTATACATTGGAATGCCGTGTCATTTTAGAACCATGGTGCAACATATGCACAAGATCACATGAAGTGCACATACACACCATCATATGATGAGTTCAGGACAATAAATACACACACCAATAACGTCACCTCTGACTCCTGTATGAATTTGATATGAAGACCAGGCTGATGATGAAGCAGACAGAGATGATGGATCCCAGTAGCACACGCAGCACTATAACCTCATGGCTGCAGGTGAATATTGGACGTTGTGGCCCTGATCAAAATATAAAAGACTCGATTATTTAAAGACATTTTCAAAGTTGCTCAACTGTTTGGCTTTTTAGAGGACAAGACGCATGTGTTGTTGTGTTACTGAAAAATAAAAATAAGTACAATATTTGTGTGTATGTGACCAATCTTTTAAAAATGACCTACACACACAGAAATGTCTTTTTAGAAAATAAGCTCAACAAAACCTTCTGTTTGTAGACTGAAAATTCTAATTATTGTAATAAATCAGAATACTGACACTGTACTGAGTGAATAAAACAAGCTGATAACACTCTGGCTCCACCTGCTGGTTATACAATGTAACAACGCTTCAAGGCAGTGGGTAAACTGACCTTCTACCTCCAGGACAACAGTTGAAGGTTCTCCATCCTGAGATTCATCATGGAGGAGACACCGATATTCTCCTGCATCAGACAGGTGAACTGAACTGATGTGGAGAGAGAGATCACCATCCAGAAAGTCTTCTACTGACATCATAAATCTGCTTCCTGCTTCATCAGTAGTCACTGATCTGTTTGCATGAGTGTACAGCACAACCTTTCCTCCATCCTTCTTCCACTGTACATCTTTAACATCTTGTCTCCGAGTGTCTCCGTAGCACGGGAGGGTGACATTCTGCTTCTTCTGAACCTTTACAACTGTCGCCACTGTAAGACAAAAACATCATGATCATGGTTTATCTTCACTTCTGTGCTTTTGTGTAAGAGCTCCACCTGTACCAGTGCAGCAGCTCATACTTCACTACAGACACACACTTACCCAGAACCTTCATCTTCACTTCACTAACTGTTTCTCCATTACAGCTGCACCTGTAGGAGCCGCCATCATTGTAGGCTACTGAGATGATCATCAGGGAGAAATCTCCTCTGCTGGTATCTCCTGATATTTCAAATCTTTTCTGAAAATTCTGTCCTCCAAGACACTTCCATTTAGCCACAATGGTGTAACTGGGAATGAAGCGACTCCACTGAACCACCGAACAGTTTCCAGTGCAGGAACACGGGAACGTCACAGAGTCTTTCACTAGAACTTCTCTGATGATGAAGGCTTGACACGGAAGCATCAGCAGATAAACTAATAGATCACAGAGCAAATCAGAACACACATTTTGGTCATGTGACACAATTTAGATTAACCTGTCTAGAACTGATAGTTTAATCTGTAGGACATTTTTTGGACACAGTTGATTGTGAACCCCCATAAAAATAAAAAGTGGTTCTTTAACAAGGTGGATGGTTCTGTAAAACCCTTTAACCTTTAAAGGTTCTTTAAACACTTAATGTTCTATGAAACTAAATAAAAAAAAAAAAATGAAAAAAAACCCACCCAGCACAGCAATAGCAGGGGATCCTAATGACTGCATGATGTCTCAGAATAACACACCTACAGTACATTACATCTGTAATGAGGAACAAAAAAACAAGTTTCATATTGTTGTTAATCCCCAAGTGGGATCAGCACATTTTACTTTCAGATTTACAGATTATGTTGTGAATGTGAGTGAATAAGGAAGTGGAGGGTTAAGGTTAAGAACTTTTGGCATTTGGCAGAAGCTCTTATCCAGAGTGACTTACACCTGAGCAGAGGAGGGTTAAGGCCCCCCTTTTAGCATTAAACATGTTAATGAATCTCACTGATGTACTTCAATAGTCAAAACATAAGGATTCACAGATTTTGGACATACGTGAAAGCATCTTTTTTTTTTTGTCTTTTTCACTTCTAAGCAGCCAGACTGCTGTGGTCTGTTCCCAGGCATAGTGTTATCCATCACTTATGATCCTTTATAAGCAGTCGTAAATTGCTGAGGTGCAGGCAGCCTGTGTGCTCTGGATAAAGAGCTCCTCTGCGTATAGGGAACTGGTTGTTAGTTTATATTACACCACCACCACCACCACCACTGCAGGTTCCCCTGACCAAAACCTTCACCCCTAACCTGCTCAGGTGTACAGTATAAATCACATCATGTGTATGAATGTATTAATGTAATTTAGAGTTTCCTAAAACCCAGTAAAAATATATATATATATATAGTATATATAAGTATAAGTAAGTATATATATATAAAACACTAAAAGATAAACAACTCACTTGATTTATTGCATTAAATTGATTTTAAATTATATTTTAAAAACTCACCGATGCACCATACGAGCTGTTCAGATGTCAAGCTGTACAATGAATCACTGGTTCAGCTGCTCAGTTGATTTGTGTTGAAATACACGTTGGAGAACCCCATAATCACACACACACCCACACACACACACACAAACACATACCAACTGTGGACTCTACGTCTTCTCCCAGGGACCCCCCCCGCCTTTTCATCATCTTTGCTCTCTTTAACCACTTCAGATACCTGACAACATGGGAACTGTTTCATAATTTCATTTTATTTCTACACACTTAAATACACAACATCAGAACATTTTGAACATGAACCATTCAAAGCAGCGGAGGACAGTAAAGAAGTAAATCGAATTCTTTACTGTGCTTAACGAGCTCTTTCAGGTTTTCTGAATTTAACTACACTATACGTCAACAGTCAAACGTGTCAAAAGGTGAATCTCATGAATCATCAATTAGAGAGTGAATACAAAAAATAAAACTACGCATTTTTTTATCTCTTTAATCCAAACCAATAATCTAGAAACCTAGAAAGCCCATAATCTGGAAACACTGAATCATACTGATGACACGACTAAACATGTTGATGATCGTGTTTGTGAACAATGACAAAGGGGTTTTTCAATCTGATGGAAACATTGATCTTATTGACACACACACTTTTGAGATATGAATTAGGGATTCAGTAGAAATCCAATGTTTTGTAGAAACTGCTTCGAGAAATGAATTTACTGGTTTGCAAATATTAGGAATGATTCAAGAAATGCTTCAAAGCAACTGAGAAAAACTGATAATAGGAAGATTATAGCTATAATAAATCATAGTACTTCGGATATTTAAGTATATTTTAAGGCAAACACTTTTGTATTTTATTCGTCAAATTTTAAAGGGAGCAAATTTCCTTTTTCTGGAGTCACATTTTACAGAGTTTATCTCTACTTCTTTAACTCAACTACATGGTTTGTGTACTTCATCCAGCACTGGTAAATAGTGTCAATCCCCCCTCAGAGATCAGAAGAGATCTCGTGTTCAATACGCTTAAGGCGATCTTGTGTGTCATCAGAAACATCTGAATCTCTAAAATGTTGTACATTATTTAATAACTGCTTTATCTGTGTGAAGCTGCTTTGAGAAAATGTTCATTGTTAAAATCACAATATAAATAAGAATGAATTGAACTGAACCTTGCTGATGCAGTACCTTGTATCAGCTTGTTGTTCTTGTGTCTTGTTGCTGTTCTCAGTCTTGCCATGGTGCCATGACCCCTCATGACCCCTCATGACCCGGGACCGGTAACTCTGTCTTTCTCAACCTCACCTTTGTAACAGGTTTTGGCTGTTCCTCACCCAGTTTGAAGCTTCTACACAGCTTTTCTGTTCCTGTTTCAGTTCATGATTGTTTCGACCTACATAGGAGATTAATGACCATTAACACCTGCTTGAATGAATCATTGATTAATCATACACCTGATGCTGATGCTACAAAATCCCAGACTTTGTGCAAGTATATAAAGTAAGTAAGAACTTAAAGCCAAACATTGATCACATCAAATATTGCTTTTGATTCGATTTTTCTTGTTGATTTACTTTCCATTTTGTTCAATGATAAAAAAAAAAAAAGTACTCACTTTACAGCATTTTTTTTAATATTGTGTTCGACAAATAAAGGCTATTCTACATTGAATAAGTGGCTACATGTCTATATCTGTCCCCAGGGATTCTAACTTCTGAGTTTTAACTGCTGCATTATGGTATGGATTATCCACTGAGTGTAAACGCAAATCTCTGCAAATTGTGATCAAGAAGGAGATACAGGAACATCTGCACCACAACCAGCAGGTTCAGAGACAGCTTTTTTCCATCCACCATCACACTACTAAACTTTACACTGCACTAGATCACTGTCAAAAACACTGTATATAACTTCCTACTAAATCCCACTAAAAGGTGTCTGTTTGCAATGTTTCCACTAGATGGCAATATAGATCCTGCATTATAAAGAAATAAATATTCTATATTTAAATATTCTATCATTTCTACATAATAAATATAGTATTTATTCCTGAAGTAAAATAGCTGCTTAGACTGAAAACTGGTCATTTGGAGATGATGAGTGAAAAACCCTTAGTACCAAAGATCTCAGGCAGACTGTGATCAGTGATCAGTGACCGAAACACCTCGCTAAAGATCTGCATATGGAAGTCTGGATTAAAATAAACTGGAACAAATATTTAATCAACCCATCCAGTTAGTAGTAATAAAGCTTTATTATTCACATTTTGTAGTAAATCAGGTAAAATGCAATGAAAAGACTTGGGCTCTTGTCAGGCTTTTATGGTTTTTGTACTTGGACTTGATTCGGTCCTGACATTTGGTCCTGAATTAGAGTTTTAAAATGAAGATCAATTGCTTGATCATTGGTGCACAAAGAGATCCATGTTGAAGTGAAGGCTCGGCCTCCAAATGGATTTCTTGTCCTTGATCTTGCCGTAGTCTCACTTTGGATTTGGATTTGATTCATAGCACACAGCTCTCTGGACCTGTCTGATCCATCCTTATTTCTTACTCTTGTATGCAGATCCCTTTCAGGAACTCGAGCTGCATCAACAACAGTACCCTGCCCCCCTTGCGAGGAAGTCGCTGGGTAGAACTCATCGGTGACACGTTTTCTCCACAGTTCCATCGCACTGGACATATACGTCCACAGAACAAGTCTGTGGAGAATGTCGGAGTAACTGTTCATCTGCTATTGCCTTTTGAGGAGAGACCTCCCTGAAAACCAGGAGACGCTCAGCAGATGGATTGTGGATGCCATTTTTCATCCTCTTATGAGTTCTCCCTTACGTCTCGTTCCCTCAGGGAACCCGGGTTACACTCGTAACCTAGAGACGTTCTTATTTTCTATCCACTCAGAAGATTACTGTGGATGGTAAACACTTATTTAACATGAAGATGGATTTGAAGTGCTCATAATCAAACAGTAGAACTCAACCATGATGAAATTGTAATAATTGAACATTCGGTGTTGAGGATGAGGATGGGTTTCCTTGTGAGTTTGGTTTCTCTCAAGGTTTTTCCTCATACCTTCTCAGGGAGTTTCTCCTTTTCACAGTTGCTACTGGCTCAATCATCAGACTCAAACTTATTAGGAACAAACTTTTCAGCAGTTATACATTCCAACTTTATAACCGCTTTATCTTTGCAAAGCTGATTTCCGACAATGTCCATTATTAAAAGTGCTCTACAAATAAAGCTGAAATGAACTGAATTGAACTTGGACTGTAATTACAGTTTCTCTCAGTGGAGCATTTCTCAAATCATCCTCAATATTTGTGGCCCAGTGGGTGAATTTCTCAATTCTGACAACTGGATTAAACATTTCGCACTCAATGAAGTACAATGAACTGATACCGAGATGTTTTGGGGGTTGAAACTGAGAACCAGTACAATATATTGTGATCAACATGAACAGAAACAAATGATAATGTAGGAAACAGCAAACGCTCGAACACAATCCGTTAAACGAATGTACTAAAAAATTTGCAATTCGTTCCAAAAAACGAGAAATTGCTTTATTCATGTGCACAAGACATGATGTGGAGGTTGAACGAGTAGTTTTGAGAATTTTATTGCGGTTCTGAGAAACACCAAAGCGACTAAGAAAACCAGTAAGTTGATGACTAAGCCAGTGGTGACTGTGGTGCAGGAAAAACTCCCTGAGATGGTATGAGGAGAAACCAGACTCATCCACAACACCAAATGTCCATACAGAAATTGATACTGTTAATATATTTATGTCTGTAAGGCTGCTGTGTGACTGTGTTCCATTGTTATAAACGCTTCACAAATAGAACTGACCTGAGTGGATGTAAGTACAGACACACAGACTGATGCAGAATTCTCCCGAGGAGGAACTTGTGTTGTGTTGTGTTGTGTTGTGTTGTGTTTTGTTGTGTTGTGTTGTGTTGTGTAATGTACACAAGAATCAGAAAAGTGGGTGACAGTTTTTTACTTCACAGAAGTCTTGCGTCTTGCACACGTCGTTTTCACAGTTTCTTGTCACAGCAGAAGTAAAACACAAATACAGTCTACACCCTTTTCATCCCTTCCTGAAAAAGAGGTGCTGAAACATGAAGTAAGAAGACGGAAAAGGAGATTTCAGACCATAAAACTAATTGTTAAGCCTTTTTTATTGTCATATTATAAAAGAAAAAAAACGAATGCTAATATAAAAGAAGAACCAGCGTGATGGAGGATCCTCTTAGAACTCCAGGGCATCCAGGTACCTCCTCTCATATTGCACTTTTCATTGTGAGCTTCATTTTGCTTGTTGGAAATGTTTAATTTTTAATCTTTTGTGAGTGCAGATCAGAAGTATTGGGTTAATAGAGGAGCTTTCAGATTGCCAATGCACTTGTTTCTTCATTTTGTCATCATCATGGTACTTAAAGGACTTTTGATCGCATGTGCCAACTATTGTAAGTCTGATATACAGTAAATCTCAATCTTATCTTTTTATTGTCTTGAAAACACAAACCTCGTCTGTACTTTACAAAGAGTAGCGACAATCATATGCTGTAGTTTAACCTGCGTTTAATACTGCAATAAAAAGCCTAAGTGAAAAATCAGGTCATGTAATGGTATGAAGACTGACTTTGACCAAACAAATATAAATATCCAGACTCCTTTAGCATGAAGAACAGCTTCACACACACACACACACACACACACACACACACACACACACACACACACACACACATACACACACAGCATCCAGACACTTAATTTCTCCAAACGTTCAGCTGAAACTCTTTGTGGTGCCTCTTGTAAAACT
Source organism: Silurus meridionalis (assembly GCF_014805685.1). Lineage (NCBI taxonomy): Eukaryota > Metazoa > Chordata > Actinopteri > Siluriformes > Siluridae > Silurus > Silurus meridionalis. Next base: position 24,963,858 of record NC_060890.1, read on the forward strand.
CACCAAAGATCTTCTTCACTAGTTGGAAATGTCTTCCTTCCTTGTGATCCAGTTGATCCCAGAGCAGTTCAGTAGGATTGAGGTGTGGTGACTGGGCAGGTCGGTCCATGATAGACGTCACTCCAGATGTCTGTTTGCTCTGTGAATAACGCTTACAGAACTCAGACGTGAGCTACGGCTTATCGTCTTGTTGTAATAATGTGTGAACGGCAGTGAAGACGGAACTGCATGGTGTTGACCAATGGGAACGGGAGCCATGTTGGTTCTGGATTCCTGAGATCTCATGTTCTCCATCTGTAAACAGAAACTTGTGAAGAACAATGTGACATGGCTAAATGTATTTCATCCAAAACCTACTGATAAAGATATATCATAAAAATATATTTGATGAAAATATTAAATGAATGAATGATATCTTGATTTCCGAATGTGATATAAATACTGCATAATTGTACAATTAATTATAATAAGTATTAATCATTTAAATTACAACTTGTCTTATTAAAGGATTTTATATAATTTTCTCTTCAAATTTAGATAGAAAGTAGAGGTATATTCTATTCTATTCCTCTTTCTTTCTCTCTCTCTCTCTCTCTCTCTCTCTCTCTCATTTTCTCTCTCTCTCTCTCTCTCTCTCTCTCTCATTTTCTCTCTCTCTCTCTCTCTCATTTTCTCTCTCTCTCTCTCTCTCTCATTTTCTCTCTCTCTCTCTCTCTCTCTCTCTCTCTCTCTCTCTCTCTCTCTCTCTCTCTCTCTCTCTCTCTCTCTCTCTCTCTCTCTCTCTCTCCCTCTCTCTCTCTCCCTCTCTCTCTCTCTCTCTCTCCCTCTCTCATGGTTTTACAGTGCTGAGGGTCAATGCTGGAGAATGTGGAGGCCCAAAGCTAAACCCAGTTTATGAAGATGAGAAGAGCACCGATGGAGAGAAGTTACAGCTTCATGCAGAAATTCAGAGACTCACAGAGCTCCTGCACAACATCACTACAGGTTTCTCCCACTTTCTCATTTTAATCAATAAATATAAAAAAACAACACACAATAGAATCAACAGAAAAATCACTGTTTTTATGACTGCCTCATTCTTTCGATTTTTTTACAAGCCCTTTTTGAATGGTGCCAATATTTTTGCTGCTGATTTAAACATTTTAAAACTCTGGTGGGTCCATGTGTTTTTCACAAAGACCCTCTTCCTCTCAAGTCTACACACACACACACACACACACACACACACACACACACACACACACAGATAGATAGATAGATAGATAGATAGATAGATAGATAGATAGATAGATAGATAGATAGATAGATAGATAGATAGATAGATAGATAGATAAAATTGATACTAACCCCAGCCCTAAGCTCCAACCTGTACCCTACACTTTTAACCCTAACCCTATCTAAAATCCCCTAAAACTAACCCCTCGGTTCGATAAACCTCTAACCTCAACACTGTTTTAAACCTAATCCTAACCCTAAACCAACCATTTTTCCTTCTATCTACCCAAACCAGACGCTGTGATTCACTCACAAACCGTTAAACAGCATCTATATTTTCTCTCGGTCGTCTAGACTCTCGATGCCAGCTTTGCCCCAAGACATGGCACAGATATAAGGGTCACTGCTACTTCATCTCAGCAGGACTGGAGGAAGACCGTAAGTGGGTGGAAAGTGTGGAGTACTGTGCTGAGCACAACGCCAGCCTGGCCGTCTTCCAGCATGAAGCCGAGATGGTGAGAATGGCGTTTGTGTTAGAGATCAAAATGAAAGAAGGATTACAGTTTTTCTCAGTTGCTTTGGAGCGTTTTTCAAATCATCCTTAATATTTGCACACCAATCGATTTCGATTTCCATTCGATTCAACACAATGCGATTCAGTGGGAAGAAATACGATGCTATACAATTCGATATGGTACAGTGTACTTTTATTTCTTTGCTTCAGACAGACAGCAAATCATCAATTTACTTAAGAGCCTTCTAACTTCTAATGCATGGCCTTTTCACAAACAAGGAAAAAGATAAACCAGACATTCTTTTCCTGTTCTGTCTCCAGGAAGATGCAGCTCTACCTCTGCCATGTTAATCTGTATTCTATGTGACTCTGTTGTGATACGTCACATTCACGTAGCAGCAGCAGTGTGGAAAGAAAAATTGAGAAATTTTGAGAAAAAAATCGATCTACATAGAAAATATTGTTCACAAATTATTGGTCACTTTCTAAACCATTATATAGAAAATGTTCTATATAAAAGTATAGAACATTTACTAATAATGATCAATAAATAAATCAGTTTGTACTGATAGAAATTTGTTGTAAAAACGAAGCATGGCGATACAAATGCCACAATGCACAATTATTTTGCATCACATTGTTACCTTTTCAACGGGTTTCTATTATTCAAATTAAATAAATTCAAATCTTTTTTATGATAGGAGTTTATCCTCAGTCTGCTGAGCAGGTTTGAAGAGATGCCATTTCTCTGGCTCGGCCTTACAGACGCTCAGGTGGAGGGGGTGTGGGCATGGCAGGATGGAACTCTGTTACAAAACCACAGGTTGTAAGTATCCTATAATGTAGTTGTCTAATTAGATTTAAATAAATTCTAATTACATTTAAATTTTTGATAGTAACACTGCACACAATGGCATGTGTGGCATCAATATGTATATACATGACATTTATACATGTCAGTAGAAGAATAAACAGATCATAACAACATGTAGTTACTTTATTATTCATTTAATTATTAAAATATTCATAAAAGGATTCTTCAGTGTCAGCGAATCGTAAAGAACAGTGGGAAGGACTGTATTAAACGCAGAGCTAAAGTCAATGAACAGTATTATAGCAAGATCTCCTGCTATAGAGCTTCAACCTGATTGAAGTTTGGGATGAATGTGAACACCGACTGCACCCCAGGCCTCCTCACCTCACCTACATCAATACCTGTCTTTATTAACACCCCTGTGTCTGAATGAATGTCACACAAATCTCCACAAAACATTTTAAAAAATCTAGTGGAACATCTTCCCAGAAGAGTGGAGGTTATTATAACAGCAACATTGGATTTTTAAAAAGCATATACCAATCTTATGGGCAGGTGTCCACAAATAAATATATATTTCAGCGCAACACGCATTTATTCACGACGTCCCGTCTTTACTCAGATATAACGGAAAAATTATAAACTCCACCAAAAATTATTTTTAATCACTAAGTATTTGTTTTACTGATGCGCCGAGTCTCAAATCAAGCACCAAAATCCGCCATGATGCACACATCCGGCAATTAAAACCGTCCGTGTGGAAACATAGAAAAAGTTTCGTTTGGTGTCCTGATGTTTTGTCATTTGAAACACCGTAATTACTTTGAAACATTTACAAGAGCGTAACGTTGTACATTACAATGTACGTTTCACTAATAATAAACGTACGTTTGCTTAAAGCATCAATATTTGCGCACGTTGATTAAAGTATTGAAACCTTGAAAAGTATTAATTTATGGTACATTTAAAACAGATAAAAATAATCATGATTAATCACAAATTAACTCATGACAATCATGTGATTAATCACAGTTAAATAGTTAAATATTTGAATCGAATATATATATATTGTGTGTGTTTTTAGCATAAAGGTGCAGTGGGACTCGGAGCACAGAGACTGTGCAGACCTGAGAGGGGATGGAAGTGTGTTTGCATCTGACTGCATGTCCTACAGTCCTTGGCTTTGTAAGAAACCCATGGTGCCACCAGAGTTTTAAAATGTTTCAATCAGCTCCAAAAATATTCGCACCATTCAAGAAAATTATATTAATATTATTAGCAAAAAAATAATGAATCAAGAATGTATTCCTGGATGAAACAACACCACAAAGGATCTTTTTATAATGTCAAATAATGCTGACTTGGTCATATAAAAATAGTCGTTTATATAAAAAGTTTTTCTGTTGGTTTGGGTGTATGTTAGGGCTCATTATGTTCAGAGTTCCATATATAGTCAAACATCAGTGATGGGCGTCCATGTTCTCCAGTACATTTTACATGGTTTTCCTCATACTGATTGTAATTATGAGCAAACTATTAGATTTATCATTTCATATGCATTCAACGTAGAGTTCCAGTTGTATTTCCAGCGACACCTGATGATGTTAAAGAGCTCGAATGTTCATCTTCTTTCTTCGCTTATAAATGAAGTGCCAATACTTCTGGAGTTGACTACACATTTTTATTTATATATCACATGGATATTGTTGGGTAGTGAGATTAGATATATGCAGAAACAGCAAATAAAGTGATCTGAAGATTAATCCCTGTGTGTCATGCTTCATCTTTTTTATTTTTAAGCCAGTTCCAATCAGGAAAAAGCCATGAACTTTTGAACTTTTGATCACACCCTAAAATCATTTCAATGTCCAAATCCCATGGTCACAAATCCCTCTTTCACAGCACTGATATATAGTTAGCTTGGATTTTTACATCCGCTTTCAAAAAAGGGTAGAGATGCTCGCTTTATTGTTTTACTTTTAAAAAATTAAATGCTATTTTATTTATTTCAATAGTCTATAATATGTCTTGACGTGTATATTTCCCATTATATACCTTATGCTGAATATATATATATATATATATATATATATATATATATATATATATATATATATATATATATATATATACATAATACACATGTACACATGCAAATGCCATTCAATAATAATAAATCGAAGAGATTTCTAATAAAAACAAAACTCTGCTATCGTTCTCTTTATCGTGCTCCTCCTCAATATGTAAAATAGGATTTCTTTTATTAAAAAAAATTTCGACAGATATTTTGACTCACCATTGTGCAATAAATGCTCAATTTAACACATGAAGAGACAATAATCGCAAAATAAAGTGCAGTTCAGCAGCAATTAGTTCACAAACAAACAGGAATAGGAAGAAAAAGTATAGTAAATGCCTACACAGACCTGTGAAAAGCGTAAAAAAAACTGAGTCGTGGCTTATGGTTTTTGAGAGACACATGCATGTTCCTTTTTTTGATGCAACAAAGGCAAAACCACACACTGAACCGTCAATGAGTAAAAGAAAGTTGTGTGGAGTCTAACAGAAGAACTTGTGTGAGATGGAGAAGAGGAGAGAAGATGTGATCAGACTCCCTCACCCCCACACTTACACATGGAGGTGAAAGTTTAATGGTTTGGGGTTGTTTTGGAGCAGTGAAGATTCCGGAAAAGTGAAAGAAATCCTTAACCAACATGGCTGCCATTCCACACTTCAACACCATGCAGTTCCGTCTCAGCTGCGGCTCATTGGAACCGACTTCAGCGACTCACAGGACGATGAGCCGAAGCGCACGTCTGAGTTCTGTAAGTTCCTATAAGACAAACAGTCGTCTGGAGTGATAACTATCATAGGACAAGCTGCCCAGTCACCACACCTAAATCCTACTGAACTGCTCTGGGATGAACTAAGGAATGTTTGGAGAAATGAACTGTCCGATATGCAGAGTGTGTGTGAAGCTGTGAAGCTAATCATCATGCTAAGGGAGGATTTTTAAATGAAAATAAAGTCTGTACATTTATATATTTGTTTTGGCGAAAAAACAAAAGGAACATGCATATGTCTCTCAAAATCCATAAACGACTCAGTGTTTCCAGACCTTTCACAGTACAATATTTTAAGAAAATAAAACTAACAGCATAAATATATTAAATAATGCTACAATCTATGCAAAAATCTATTATAATTTAGGCGCAGGCCAATAAAGTGTTCAGTCTTATATGTAATAAGTTATTCAGTGCTGTAGTCTGTAGGACCAGACACTGTTATGACAGTCCTCCCATCCAATGGGGCAAAGAGAGGGTAGAGTTTTCCACGGAAATGCTCTGTGAAGGTGAAGATGTGTGATTTGGTCTCCACATTGTAGAAGGAGATCTGGCCCTCCTCGTAGTCGACGTATACGCCCATCTTCTTGGGCACCAGTGTCAGAGGAAGCGGCGTCTCGGGGTCCGTGCAGGCGTAGAATTGTCTTGTGCTCCTCCACAGCGTCCAGTAACCCTTGGAGGGCTTCATAGGAAAGCGCCCATTTCTCTTAGAGGATGATGTGGTGACTCCAACTCTCCAGTAGCCGTTGTTTGCTAAATCCACCTCCCAGTAGCTACGGCCTCTGGTGAAGCCCGTCCAGCCCAGAACACACGGCCAGCTGTCGAAGCGTTGCGGACTGTACGGCAGGTCGGCTTGCTCCAGACCCTCCTGAACCTTCTTCTGATCTTCAGAGAGAAGCAACCAGGGGTGGGCCGTCAACGGGTCGAGAGTGACATCGACTGGGGTTCGTAGACAAGAGCGTGATATTGATAAAAAATATGGTTAAAACAATATAAAGATATAATAAAACTTGATTTCTATATTGTTTTGTCAGAAACGTACCTGATGAGCTGGTGATCCAGTTCCACACTAGAACATATATGACACAAAAGATTGATGAATCCACACACACACATACCACACACACAATAATCTGCAATATCTCGTGTTTGAAACTTACCCGACTTGGGGATGTATTGTTGCATTCCTGTTTCAGGAAAAAAACAAAAAAAAAGAAAACATTTATGCACATTGTTGAAACAAACAAACAAACATTTAAAGCATAGAACTTTCATTAATTTCTGAGTCTGGCTTAGAGGATCTCAAAAATTTTGCTAGATGATTGCTAAGATGTTCTAGGTGTTGTTTCAGGTGGTTTCTTGGGTGTTCCAGGTGGTCTTTAAGGTATTTCAGGTGTGGTCTTTAAGGCAGTTAAGGTGGTTACTTGGGAGTTCCAGGTAGCTGCTTGCTGTTCCAGGTGGTTGCTCGGGTGTTCCCCTTGAATTGCTGAAGTGTTGCTTGGTAGTTTCAGGTGTTTACTTGGGTGTTCCAGGTGGTTTTTAAGGTGTTTTGCTTGATTTTTAAGGTGTTTTAGGTGGTTTCTGAGGTGTTCCAAGTGGTCACTTGGGATATGTTTTTTATGGTATCTCAGCTGGTTGCCAGGAAGTTGTGAATTAGTCTTGGAAGTCTTAATAGACTGGACTTAAAATGAATGGACTCAATCAGATCTAAACCTTCAGGCGAAAAATATTTATCTGGAGCACTTTCAGGAATTTCTGAGCAGATTTTCTTTGGATGACAGGTAATACAAAGGTCTTGCATTTTCTCACCTGCTTCCCATGAGCGCTGCTTCGCCAAAAGCCACAGCTGAGAAACCACGTCCTGGATTAATACAAGAACACAAGAACACAAAGTTTATGTAATGGTAACTTATGGTAACCTCGTTATTTCTGAGACGCTGAAATGCTTTTCTGCTCAGCACGGTTGTAAAGAGCGTTTATTTGAATTGCTATCTCCTTCCGGTCAGCTCATCCTCCTCTGAGACATAGCTCAGGTGTTTCAGCCATCTAGGATGTTTTTTGTTTTTCGCACCATTTTGTGTAAATCTGAAAATATATTCAGCTGTTTCTGGTGCCACAGTTAAAGTCACAGAGATCAGACTTTTTTCTTCATCCTGATGTTTGATATAAACACTAATTAAAGCTCAAGGTCGAGATCTGTGCTGCTACATGATGATTGTTTCTAATGAAATGGACGGTAAGTGGAATGGAATCATTTTGTTTTGTTTTAAACGACCTGCGTGATTAACGGACTGTATAAACTACAGTATCTTATCAAATATCATGCATGCGCAAAGGTCACACAGAGGTCGGTCAATCAGCCTGCATGCAGAACGACTAAACTTCGCCCAGTGTTTCCTAGTAATCAGGAGCAAACTTATCACCTCAATAAACTGTATAATAAAACTTGAATCAGCATCACTATGCTCCAACACACACACACACACACACACACACACACACACCTGTTCGCGTAGGACAGCGCTCTGGTATTCTAGGATAAAACAATAAATCTTTTAAAAAGAAATATACACACTGTTAAAACTTTTTTTTTCTAACGCTGTATTTATTAGCTGCTTTACATTTATTTAAATTATTCAATTAAATTCACCCAAATGTACTGATATTTATTAATATTTATGTAATCAATTCTTGAGGATAAATGACTCATATGGGTAAGTTTAAATTAAATATGTATAAATAAATCAATTAAAAATTATTTATAAACAATATAAATTATATAAATAAATAAAATCAGGTATTAAATGTTTATGTATTTAATAGAATTTATTACAAAGGAGATAATTAATCAGTAAATAATATCCCTCAACATTTACATTTTAATAGCAGTATTTATTTATTTATTTATTTAAACAATTGTATTACACACCAAAAACATTAATACAATAAAACATTAGACCGATATATTAACACTTTTAATGAATAATTATAATTTTTTTTGTAATTATAATTATTGATACAAATGAATGAATTAAGTCAATAACTGATGTTTTTATTCATTTGTTTATTAATGCATTATGAATAAATATCATGACACTGCTGAAATTTTTAAGTAAAAAATTTATAGTAAAAATGTACAAATATATTTTTATATAACATTTTCAGTATTTCAGCCTCGGCTTGCTGCGACCTCGGCCACAAAGACCAGGCCCCCAGCCCTCGGTGTTACCTGATGCCGGTGGCTGGGAGAGGAGACCTCGAAAGCGCTGTTCGAGGAAGCGGAAGCGCGGCAAGCGGGCGGGTGTCCGTGCTAGGCTAAATGCTAACCCTAGCCGGCCGGCTATCCCGTCCATTTTTCTTTCAAACGTCTGCTCCCTGGATAATAAACTGGACTACATCCGACTCCAGCAAACCACACGGCGAGAGTTTAGAGACTGCTGCGTCTTTGTTTTCACGGAGACGTGGCTCAGCGACAGAGTTCCGGACGCCGCCATCCAGCTCGACGGGCTAACCGTGTTTCGAGCCGACAGAAACACAGCTCTGTGCGGTAAGACTCGCGGTGGTGGCGTGTGTGTTTATATCAACACGGAATGGTGTAAGAACTCTGTGCTTGTTTCATGCTACTGCTCATCGCTAGTGGAGTTTGTGACTGTTAGATGCAGACCTTTTTATTTACCACGGGAATTCACCACTGTTTACATCGTCGGAGTGTACATTCCTCCCAGTGCTAATGCTAAGGAGGCACTGAGTGAACTCTACGGCGCTATTAGCGACCTGCAGAATGCTCACCCCGACGGATTGTTTATTATCGCCGGAGATTTCAACCATGCGAATCTCAAGACTGTGCTTCCTAAACTCCATCAGCATGTGGACTTTGCAACGAGAGGAGCGAACACGCTGGATCTTGTTTACACAAACATCCACAGCGCGTATCGTGCGGAGCCCCACCCCCATCTCGGATACTCAGACCACTGCTCTATGATGTTAATTCCAGCATTCAGACCGCTCATCAGACGCTCTAAACCGGTTCTGAAACAGGTGAAAACCTGGCCAGAAGGAGCTACTTCTGCTCTTCAGGACTGTTTTGAGTGCACTGACTGGGACATGTTTAGAGAGGCTGCAACCTACGGCGATTCCATCAACTTGGAAGAGTACACATCATCAGTGACCAGCTACATCAGCAAGTGCGTTGACGATGTGACCATCTCCAAGACCATCACTACACGCTCCAACCAGAAGCCGTGGATGACTGCAAATGTGCGTGCGCTGCTGAAACAAAGAGACTCTGCCTTCAGAACAGGGGACAAGGCGGCCTTAAAACAGCAAGGGCCAAACTGTCTCGTGCTATCAGAGAGGCGGCGCGACGCCAAGAAAATCCACGACCACTTCCAGGACAGTGGAGACACTCGGCGCATGTGGCAGGGCATCCAGGCGATCACGAATTACAAGACCACATCACCTGCTTGTGACCGTGACGCCTCCCTCCCAGATGCGCTGAACGACTTCACGCCCGGTTTGAGGTACAGAACAATGTGGTGGCGAGGAAGACCATCCCTCCTCCCACTGACCAGGTGCTCTGTCTAACCACAGCTGAAGTGAGGAAAACTCTATGCAGAGTTAACCCACGGAAGTCTGCTGGACCTGACAACATTCCTGGCAGAGTGCTCAGGGAATGTGCAGAACAGCTAGCAGATGTCCTCACTGACATCTTCAACATCTCCCTGAGCAGTAACGTTGTTCCCACGTGCCTCAAGACAACGACCATCGTTCCTGTGCCAAAGAAATCGACTGTCTCCTGCCTCAATGACTATCGTCCCGTCGCTCACTCCCATCGTGATGAAGTGCTTGAGAGGCTTGTCATGAGGCACATCAAGACACAGCTTCCACCCTCCCTGGACCCCATGCAGTTTGCGTATCGTCCAAACCGTTCCACGGACGATGCCATCTCCACAACCCTCCACCTGGCCCTCACCCACCTGGATAACAAGGACTCATATGTACGAATGCTGTTCATTGATTTCAGCTCAGCATTCAACACAATCATTCCTCAGCACCTGATCGAGAAGCTGAACCTTCTGGGCCTGAACACCTCTCTGCAACTGGATCCTGGATTTCCTGACTGGGAGACCTCAGGCAGTCCGGATCGGGAACAGCATCTCCAGCACCACCACACTGAGCACTGGAGCCCCTCAAGGCTGTGTGCTCAGTCCACTGCTGTTCACTCTGCTGACTCACGACTGTGCACCAACGCACAGCTCGAATCATATCATCAAGTTCGCTGATGACACGACCGTGGTGGGTCTAATCAGCAGGAACGATGAGTCAGCATATAGAGAAGAGGTGCAACGGTTAACTGCCTGGTGTGGAGCAAACAACCTGTCTCTGAACGTGGACAAAACGAAAGAGATGGTTGTGGACTTCAGGAGAGCACAGAGCGACCAATCTCCACTGATTATCGATGGATCCTCTGTGGAGATCGTCAAGAGCACCAAATTCCTTGGTGTTCATCTGGCGGACAACCTCACCTGGTCACTTAACACCAGCTCCATCACCAAGAAAGCCCAGCAGCGTCTCTACTTTCTGAGAAGGCTGAGGAAAGCCCACTTCCCTCCCCCCATCCTGTCCATGTTCTACAGAGGGACCATTGAGAGCATCCTGAGCAGCTGCATCACTGCCTGGTTTGGGAATTGCACCGTCTCGGATCGCAAGACCCTACAGAGGATAGTGAGGACAGCTGAGAAGATCATCGAGTCTCTCTCCCTCTATCGTGGACATTTACACCACACGCTGCATCCGCAAAGCACACAGCATTGTGGACGACCACACACACCCCTCACACACATACTTCACCCTCCTACCATCAGGAAAACGGTTCTGAAGCATTCGGGCCGTCACATCAAGACTGTGTAACAGTTTCTTTCCACAAGCCATCAGGCTTCTCAACACAAAGAACTGAACAGAACTCACACACACTCACTTACACACACACACACACACACACACACACACACACACACACTCACTCACTGTGTGTTACTGTTACCGAACTGTACAACCTGGACTAAACACAATCATCACTCATCTCGATCCACTCCACCACCATTTATATATTTATTATTATTTATACACGCACCTTATATTCAGTATAATGTTTACATGCTGTCTTTTGCACCTTTTATACTACAGTATAATGTTTACATGCTGTCTTTGCACCTCCTTGCTGCTGTTTTTTTGCACTACATTGCTCTGTTCTGTTTGTACTTTCTCCTGGGTATAGTTTTTACATTCACCTCACACAGTACTGTATATGTAAGTATACAGTAGGTTTACTAGTCGGCGCTATACTTGGTTTTTGTCTTTTGTCTTGTCTTGTGTTGTCTGTCTGCACTCTGTCTGTCTGTACTGTTCTTTTGTCTGCACTGTTTGCACCAGGCTGCACTCGATGCACTTTATGTTGTTTTGTTGTTTAGTGTAGCACCAGGGTTCCGGAGGAACGTTGTTTCGTTTTTACTGTGTACTGTGTACCACTGTGTATAGTAAAAATGACAATAAAAGCCTCTTGACTTGACTTGACTTCAGTAACTTAGTTAATTTTACTTATTTTAAATGAACCTTATAAATGAGAAATAAATGCATCCCAGGACAAATTCTGCTCTTTTAATAATTGTATATCCCAAACGGAAAACACAGGGTACATTCAGCTAAAGTTGTTATTAAGAGTGAAGGTTAATTTTCTTCATGGGGCAAACTTTCACCCCAATGCAAAATAAGTTGTTTTATACTAACGAGTAATTAGTTTGTGTAAGATGTTGAATGAAGAAGTGTACACTCTGTTGTGTTTTCTGACCTTGCTGTCGTCCTTCAGTAAGGACCAGGTGATAAACTCGAGCAGTGGCATCAAAGAAACCAGTTTTTTCTTCCTCAGGCCGAGCAGATGAAGCATCTGAGCCAGCTCATCTCCCAGCATGCCACAGCTCTGAGTGGGAACAAGTGATCAGTTTGGGATATTTGCCACATTAACTGCCGTGTTAGAGTTATAATGACCTGTACAGCTGCCAAGACTAACAGAAAGGAGTGAAGTAATTCATTACTGAGTAACTCAGTATACAGGTGAAGGGTTTCTTTAGGATATCTTTCATCTCGCTAACCTCTGACACACTCTGCAGCTCTTTGGCCCACTCCATGACTCTCTGCTGCACCACTTCTCCATGCTGTTCCTCCTTCTCCTCCTCCTCCTCCTTCTTCTTCTGCTCATCATCCTCACTGCACCTGAATCTCTCCTGCAGCCATGGGCTCGCTTTAGATACCTAGTAGACATCAGGTCTGACATTAACATCATCACCAGCATCAGTTGTCCAGCAAAACAGCATCAAAAAATTCATGTAAAAAAGAAAGTGTGAAAAGCGAGGCTGGGGCTAATTTCTTCCAAGCTCGGTTTATACACTGATTCAGCCAATCAGTGAAAGGCGTGTGGATCAGGTGATCACTCTGAGGGAAAAAATGTAATCTGGGATTTTTTTTTTTCCCTTATTTTTATTATACTTGGGTTCAGCATAAGTGCACCTAAATATGTATATATATAATATAATATAATATAATATAATATAATATTTTTTTAACAAATAAAAATTACCATCTAAATATGCTAAATAAATGCATGATTTAAGAAAATACAGAATAGAAACAAGTCAATTTTACTTAATTTAACACAGGATTTAAAGTAAAAACAAGATCTCTATTAAAATCAAGATCATGCATACATGCGTATTGTCAACAGTTATAGTAAATAAATATTGTCTTGTAACACGCAGAATTTATGATGCGAAAGCAAAAGCAAAATCATTATTTGCTGCTTCTCCAAACACAAACTCATTGCACCATAAAACATTAATGAATGTATTTTGTCGTCACTGAACACTGAAAAAAATTCAAGATGAGAAACCAAACTACAGAACAACAAAAAGAGTTTTATAATTTCTTATTAGTTTATATGTGATAATATCCTGAGCAGCTGCATCACTGCCTGGTTTGGAAACTGCACTGATCAAAAGACCCTACAGAGGATAGTGAGGACGGCCGAGAAGATCATTGGAGTCTCTCTTCCCTCTATTACAACATTAAAACCACACACTGCATCCGCAAAGCCAACAACATTGTGGACGACCCCACACACCCCTTACACACATCCCTCACACACACCCCTCACACACACTCTTCACCCCTCTACCATCAGGTAGGTACAGAAGTATTCTGGTCCTCACATCCAGACCATTTAACAGTTTCTTCCCTCAACCCACAGAACTGAACTCACATTCACACTCAATACACCCATATTATATTTTAACCATATTATAACTGTTTACATGCTTTTCTGCACTTCTCCATTGCTGTTCTTGCTGTTTTACACACATTTTGTGTTTAAGTTTGCAAAAAAACGCTTGTTAATAGTTCTCTCTTTTTGCACATTGTACTATTGAACACAGTGCTATTATGTGTCTTGTGTCCCACACTGTCTTGTATTGTCTTTTTGTCCTGCACTGTTTGAACTCGGTTGTGCACCAGGCACTTTAAGTGGCGAGGACACTTACTTCAGATCTGATCCCTCACCTGGTCGACACTCTTCAGCTCATCAGCCCATTGCAGGATGAGTTTGCGGCTCTCCTCCAGACTGCGCTCGGTTCGAGGGTCTTCCTGTCGATCACCTGAAGCACGTTCGTCTCGGCCGTCTCCTCCCTTCTGAAATCGCACAACAAACACACGCATCTAGTCAAGTCAAGTCAAGTTTATTTCTATAGCGCTTTTCACAACAGACATTGTCTCAAAGCAGCTTTACAGAATTTAACAGTGTAGGTGAATGGTGTGAATTTGTCCCTGATGAGCAGCCGTGGCGACTGTGGCAAGGAAAAACTCCCTTAGATGTAATGAGGAAGAAACCTTGAGAGGAACCAGACTCAAAAGGCGAACCCATCCTCACTTGGGTGACATCAAGAGTTTGATCATAAATCTTACAACCCTACAGAACACTGGAGAGAGAGAACTAACATGATTACTGAAGTATAAGATTATAAGTGATGTTCTTTCTACAGTCTTTGGTATAAAACTAGGAGCTACTGAGCTCAACATTTGTGATCTTTACAGATCCAGCATCAGCTTCTCCATGCCAGAGCCTTTAAACACTCCAGGAGGTCCAATGTCAAAACCACACATGTAGTGGGATCCAATTGGCACTGGAACATCTCTAGATGGTTCGGGATGTTTGCGAGTTCGGCATCTACTTCTTCAAAGGTCCATAATCTTCAGGAGGTGGGACGTGACTGGAGCTGGCCAAACCTCAGGGTGTCTCGGGATGGGGAGAGAAAGAGAAGCAGTGGAGAGGAATTAGCGTAGCTGCTGTTCATGATAATGTGCATGTGATCAGATGTTCTGGAGCACAAGGTTATGATGTGAGATTTATGTTATGTGTAGGCTTTGCTAAAAAGATATGTTTTTAATCTACACTTAAACTGGGAGAGTGTGTCTGAGTGTGTAGGAGCTATTCTAGGAACTACAAGAAGTCCAATATTTTTGCATCTGTACATTAATGTTATGTTTTTGGTTCAATTCTCCGGAAATTACCACATTATTTATTTATCTGTCTCTCTCTTTCACGATGTTTTTCTCAAACATGTCTCTTGAAAACGTGACTCGGGGATCAGAATTAGAAAAGTCTCATTTATATAGATAGAGAAATCCTCTTTTCATAATCAGCATGTTCAGCTTTTATACAACCACCAGATCATAAACGACGATATCAGTTCAGTGTCTCCAGCGAGACGGTTTATAGGTCAACTGTCATTGCACGCGAGCAATAAATGATACGCTCTGTTAATAAAACAGGTTTAACTGCTGAATAAAATATTCTTCTTCTTCTTTCATACTACTTTCGGTCACCACAGCAGATAATCTTTCTTTATATCACTCTGTCCTTTACATCTGACCGCCTGCATGTCTTCCTTCATCACATCAATAATCTTCCTCCTTCCTTCTTCCTATATAAATGCAATTTCCTTGCAAGTACTTTTATGGACCCATAGAGAACAATAATCCTTATACAGTTCTCAAACAAGCTACAGTTAGTTCAGAATGCGTCAGCAAGAGTTCTTACAAGGTCAAGAAAATATGATCACATAACCCCAATCTTATCGTCCCTACATTGGCTTCCTGTTAAGTTTCGAATTGACTACAAACTATTACTTTTTACTTATAAAGCACTAAATGGTTTGGCTCCCATGTATCTCTCCAGTCTTCTAACACGCTACAATCTGTCACGCTCCCTGAGATCTCAAAACTCTGGGCTTCTAGTAGTTCCTAGAATAGCAAAGTCCACTAAAGGTGGTAGAGCATTTTCACATTTAGCTCCTAAACTCTGGAATAGTCTTCCTGACAGTGTTCGGGGCTCAGACACACTCTCCCAGTTTAAGTGCAGATTAAAAACGTATCTTTTTAGCAAAGCCTACACATAACACACATCACATCATAACCTTGTGCTCCAGAACATCTGATCACATGCACATTATCAACTTGTGCTGTTAATATCATGAACAGCAGCTACGCTAATTCCTCTCCACTGCTTCTCTTTCTCTCCCCATCCCGAGACACCCTGAGGTTTGGCCAGCTCCAGTCACGTCCCACCTCATGAAGATTATGGACTTTAAAGAAGTAGATGCCGAACTCGCAAACATCCCGAACCATCTAGAGACGTACCAGTGCCATTTAAATCCCACTACATGTGTGGAGTTTTGACATTGGCCCTCCTGGAGTGTTTAAAGGCTCTGGCATGGAGAAGCTGATGCTGGATCTGTGATGATCAGAAATGTTGAGCTCAGTAGCTCCTAGTTTTATACCAAAAACTGTAGAAAGAACATTTACTTATAATCTTATACTCCAGTGCTCATGTTAGTTCTCACTCTCCAGTGTTCTGTATTGTTGAAAGATTTATGATCAAACTCTTGATGTCACCCAAATGATGATGGGTTCCCCTTTTGAGTCTGGTTCCTCTCAAGGTTTCTTCCTCATAACATCTAAGGGAGTTTTTCCTTGCCACAGTCACCACGGCTGCTCATCAGGGATAAATACACACCATTCACCTTCACTGTTAAATTCTGTAAAGCTGCTTTGAGACAATGTCTGTTGTGAAAAGCGCTGTAGAAATAAACTTGACTTGACTTCCTTTCTGGATGTCTAGGGCACTGGATATGGTCCATGTTCCTTCTCTTAACGAACCCCTAATGATTTCTAGACCAATCAGAATTGAGAATTCAGCTGCACTGTGGCATACGACTTTAAACACTTTACTGCCTCAAGAAATAGTTACCCCAAATACACCATCATACATTGCTAGTAAAAAGTTAGACCTCTAAAATATGTCCTCTTGCCTAGCTAGCCATAAATACTCCGGTGCAGAAGATCATAATCCAGCATTAGTGTAAATACAGAGCGTAACTGATGGACCAAATGAAGAAGAGCAACACTAATAGGACATTTAGTGTGTTTTACTTTCAGTGTTTTTTTTCTTTATCATTAAACAAATGCAAACAAATGAGATTCTTTTTTCTTTCTAAAGGTGAAATAAATATTCATCATTGTCTTATGTAGTTGTAGCTCGTGTGTAAGATCATGAAGCTATGACTAATCTACCTGGTTAACCTTTAAGGAGAAAACTGAGAAATAATGAAATGAGGAACTGACGGGGAAAACCCCAGTCATGCATGATCAGCATAGACCTTTAAGGATATGGATTTCCTGAAATAGGGGTCATGTGCTAGGGTTATTGCTCTGACTCACCATGCACACTCGTGCCACCTGTAGCTTCCAGTTGTTGAGAAAGTTGATGCACTGTTGCAGGCTGCGCAGGTCTTTCAGGCTCTGCTGATGATGTCTTTGCTACAGAGAACACAGACAAGGGCGTGGAAGAGAAGCCATTATATGACATTTACCAGGTAAAATATTCCAGTCAGATGTATTGCCATTAGATCACAAACTCTACAAAAATACTAAAATCTGATCTACATTAAAAAAGATTATGTCTGATTAAACTACATTTTTATAGACCTGGACATGTCCATGAAGTACGTTTTCTAGCTATTTCTGAAGGACCACAAATTGGTGGTGTCACAGATCCACTCGAAAACGAGAGAGAACCACAAAACCTTTGTGACGACAGCTGACTGAACCATTAGAAACCACACTGAGCTCTTGCAATAACTTAAAGAATATCTATGATACCTTTCCAAACTTCCACTTTATCAGAGTTCCTTTAGAAACCTCTTCATTCGATTAACAAATATCTATGAGGTCACAGTCACCCTGATGTACCCGTCTAGACCTCAAACCCCCTGAATGATCTGAACCCCCTGGTTTCTCTGAAGCTCCTTGATGGATTTCTACAAGACTACGTTCCCCTTTGTAAGCCTCCTTAGATCCGAAACAGATCTTGACCAGAGGAAAGAGAAATCAGGGTCCCAGTGTTCACCTGTGTGCGTGAAGAGGTGCTCTTATTGTTCTTGAAATGGCTGCTGGGAGCCGAGCTGTGAACCTGAACCGTTTCTTCAGGAAGATTCCAGCGCACAGCACAGATCGAGTGGCTCTGCCCTTCCACGTTGGCCACGGGATTCAATTCTGCCATGGACAGACGGATTATTACTATTATAGACAATGTTATTTTAATAATAGGAAACTTTGCATGCTTTAAGTTCAGGTATAATCAAAATATAAAAAATAAAATAATAATAATAATAATAATAATAATAATATTATTATTATTATTATTATTATTATTATTAATTTATTTGTATTATTATTTTCAAGTTCGATTTTATTTTATTATTAAAGGTGAAATAAATTTTCATGAAAACTAACTTTTTTTATCCTCTGGGCCTTTTCTATTTTCTCTCCAGGCAATAATGAGGATTGTTGCATGTTTGATTTTTAGCCCATAATAGGAAAAAGCTCCGCCCACCCAGAATTCAAATCAAACTCAATACTCATATTTATTCTTTTGATATTTGACTTCATCTATTTTCCTAACAAATGAATATAAATGTGCTTTATACATGTATTATATACGTATACTGTACATTTTAATAATAATTTATAATAATAATAATAATAATAATAATAATAATAATAATAATAATAATTAGTAGTAGTGTTATTATTATTATCATAATTTTTTTACACAGGAATTAAAAAACAAACGAAAACCCCAAAAGCTATCTTTCCAACTGTACAGAGTTTAATTTAGGATATAACATGTATAAATGTATAAATGTGTATATATATATATATATATATATATATATATATATATATATATATATATATATATATATAAATAATGTTATTTATACACTGAAGTTAATAGATATACAGTATGATATGAATATGTAACAGAAATCTAGTGTACGTACTCTGCGTTTTGTCTTTAAGAATCCCCTTCATCTTGTGCACTTTGAGAAGTTCTCCTAAAATATAAATAAATAAACGTTTCATTTACATGTTGCACATATGATATATAAAGTATAACGCATGCATGTCCTACATGATATTATATTTAGACATATAGACACATACTGGATTTGACATTATAGAGTGTTTTAGATAAAGAACTTCTGCATTCATGAAACACTTGATTTTCTGCATTTCTGCTCTGTGAGAAGCGAAACTCCCAGCAGGACTCACCTGTACTGTGTGACGAGGCAGGGGTTGTGTCAGGTCGAGGTGGCAGGAGAAGAAGAGCGAATGATCTCTCCGGTCTTGAGATTTTGTCTTTGAGCAGTGTGCAGCGCTGTGTGAACTCTGGACCTGTTTTATAATCCTGGTTTATTCATGCGTGAGAATCGCCTGCACTTCACTTATCTAACGTGTCATAAGACTCACAGGGCCGGAGCAGATTTACTGGAAAAGACAAGAGGTAATTCCCATAACACGTTTGTAAAAAAAAAAAAAAAAAAGCAGTAAGGCAGCTCTGAATGGGTTTAACAGCAGCAAATAAGCTGACCTTAAATATACTGCATACACTTATTATATCGGCAAAAGTATTGGGACACCTAGTTTTTCCAGCCATACTCAACTGTTACCACCAACTTGAAGGCACACAACTGTATAAGATGTCTTCAGCATGAAAAGATACGTTTTACATGGGCTGGAATGGAACATCTTTCCACTTTCCACATCTTTTAACTTTCATACAACAATAAGGACACTTAATAATCCATATCCTTCTCTTCCTGTGACCCTCTTCTCTCTCTCTCTCTCTCTCTCTCTCTCTCTCTTTCAGTCGAGTTAAACATGCTCCTGAGGCTCCAGTGACCACTGTCCGTGGATCTTCCCACTTCGTCCAGGTCTGCGCCTGGATAGTGTTCTCTTTGACTGGAGGCGACTCTGTGCAGCTCGGGACGGTTTCTCATCAACACCTTGGGTGGTTCCATGAAATTCGGGAGTAAGAACAGGAGTTTTGAGGATGATTGGACTGTAGTTAATGTCAACAGTCTCCTACACTGACTCAGGAATACAGTTCACTTCTGATCATCATCACTGTACCCCACAACATTGTATATATGCTTCAAATGGACATTTGGTGCAACCCAGATGAGGATGGGTTCCCTCTTGAGTCTGGTTCCTCTCAAGGTTTCTTCCTTATGCCATCTCGGGGAGTTTTTCCTTGCCACAGTTGCTCATCAGGGACAAACTTACTTATAAAGAACATATTTACTTTTAATCACCACATTATCTGTGTAAAGCTGCTTTGAGACAATGTTCATTGTTAAAAGCGCTTTACAAATAAAAATGAATTGAATTGAACATCTCCTGCTATAAAGGTTTGACTGATCTCATCCCTGATGAACCCCAGGCCTCTTCACCTCACCTACATAAGTACCTAATAACACACTTGTGTCTAAATGAATCTCACACATGTTCCAACAAAATCGAGAGAGAACATCTTCCCAGAAGAGTGGAGGTTATTATGGCTACTCAATGTAGAATGGGATGTTCAGAATTAGGCACATAGCAATTTTATGCTCAGGTGTCCACATACTTTTGCCCCTTTTATATATACATTTTTATAATGTGTGTAGATGGAGCACGATTTCAAGTCTATTATCATGATATACTAATTAACAATTAATAAAGCTTGGGACGTCTTTGCTCATATATGGACGCCAGAGGCATTTACGTTCCCGGGATTTGGCAGATCCAAAAACGCCTTATTATCTCATTCATACAACCGAGCATTTGAGGGTCTTTGCACAGGGGCCCGGCGATGCCAAGTTAGTGCTGATGTGATTTGAACTTATAACCTTCTGATCAGAAATCCAAGATCTTAACCCCTGAGCTATCACTTCCCCGAGCTACAGTACGATGACATGGATGTCCTATTCAGGTCACTGCATAAGTTGCAGACGTGGCAGAAATAACTGTGCTCTTGTTGCTTGAAAAAATCAAAAGTGTGTAATGTTTTTAATGATTCAGCACCTATGTTTTCCTCCTGCTCTTACTGTAAATGTAAAGCAAGCGAGGAACACCTAGATGACATTATCCAAAGGCGGTTCCTTGATTAGTAACTGCAGTCAGTTATGTAACAACGCCGGTGTGATCTTTGCTCTAGTTTCTGTTTTCTTAATGAAACGTACATGAAATATATCCTATTAAAATATTCCAATGTGAAATTGAGATCTTTTCGCTTCACCCTAGCATTCTTATGTGTCTAAAACATTGCATTTGGAAATGTTATATGGTGATATATTTAAAAATAAATCTCCATTACAGGTATAATACAAGCTGAATCGGAATGCACTGTATCACTCATACAAATTAACATTAATACATATTGAATACATATCAGTGTTAATACCTACGATTCTTTTATTTTTTTCACTTTTTTTTCCCACTCTGTGTGAGTTTCAACTGTGTGAGTGAGACTGTGTGTGTCCACACGAAACCCCCACCACACCTTCTCACACATGCAGTGAATCAGCCACTATCTCTGTTATTGTAGGCTAAATTAATAAAACCTCATTCCACTCTCTGATTCTGGGCTCTGATTGGTCAGAAAGGTGTGGATTAGTTTTCCATAACAGCATCTCAGTTTACACAGGTTTATGTTAATGCTTAATTCTGATACGGTATCGTTCCAGGGTAAGAAGTCTGGTCGATCTAAACCTGATAGTAAACTCGTTCAACAGGCGCAAGAATATTTGTGTAATTTCGATGCAATATTTTTGCTCAAGCCTTTGAATTAAAGCTATTTGGTTATACAGTGTCCAAATACTTACGAACCGGGGTGTATGTTTACACCGAGAATCAAATATACAATTTACATTTAGATCAACATGTTTTTACAGTTTATATATATATATATATATATAAACATTTATTTTAAAAAAAGTTTATAAGTTTATAATGTATTATAATAATATTTTTTGTATATTTTAAATATTATAATACATATAAATATTTATAAATAAATATAAACATTTATTTAAATAAATGTTTATTTATAAATATTTATATGTATTATAATATTTTTGGTATATTTTAAATATTATAATACATATAATTATTTATAAATAAACTTTTTATAATATAATATATAAATATTTATAAATAAATACAAACTTTTATTTAAATAAATGTTTATTTATAAATATTTATATGTATTATAATATTTTTTGTATATTTTAAATATTATAATACATATAATTATTTATAAATAAACTTTTTATAATATAATATAATATATAAATATTTATAAATAAATACAAACTTTTATTTAAATAAATGTTTATTTATAAATATTTATATGTATTATAATAATATTTTATGTATATTTAAAACATTATATACATATATATATATACACAAACTTTCTGCACACACTTGTAAATAATTATAACTTTATTCCTCATTTTTACTATTTTTACTTATTTCTTCTTCTCTTCATTGTTTAATATCGTTTACTGTTTAATATTTGCTGTAGTTTGCTGTAGTTTGCTGTAGTTTGCTGTAGTTTGCTGTAGTTTGCCTGCAGCCTCAATTAAGCCTCAATTTTATTTTTATCACTGACATCTGTACATATGACAAATAAACTAAAAACTTGAAACTATATTTTTGGGACCTATGCAAGTGATTTATTACATAACAAACAAAAAATAAACAAAACACATACAAACAAAAACCACTGTACATAAGAGACGACTACTACAAGTTCGAGGGTGAGTGCTGCAGCAGTGTTCGTCCTAAATGATACCCGAGATTAGTATATTTATATTCCAAATAGTAGTACATTATATTGCTAAAGGTTTGTAGACACCTGAGCATAAGACGGTGCTTTATACCTGTTACATGTCCTCTACAGTACAGTGAAATTCTTTTCTTTGCAATGTTAGGAAGCTGGGATCAACCATGATACATGATACCTGGAGCACAAAGGGTTAAGGGTCTTGCGGAACTGCTGCAAACCTTGGCAGCTTGGCAACACCACTACGTGTCAGCGAAACACGCTGTTCCTCACTACTCTGAAGTGAGAACATAAAGAGCCTTAAATGAGAAACTGTGGTGAGACTAAGAGCGTAACCCTACATACTGTGTATCAGAAAATCTGATGGCCTAAACATTATTAAAAGTGTTCTTTGTCCATGAATATGAATTAAATTATTCCCAAAAGTCTTTTCTCTTTAGTTCACAGCTTTTTTCTCAGTTGTGAAGCTTCTAGTAGTGTATGTTTATGTTAGAGTTTCTATCCAATCAGATTTCAGCAGTGAGCCTTCAGACTAAACAATGAGGACATCTGTAGCATTAAAAGTACATGCTGCCTGAAGGTGTTGCTTTAACCAATCAGATCTAGCAGACGTCCAATTACGTCTTTACGTCGTTTGATTGGACAGTCCGAGAGCGCACTAGTCAGAGCTCGTAAACTGCATCTGTAGCAAACTGCACGAACTCAAATATGTTTGTTTAGATTTAATAGCAGGTTTGTTTGTTTTTTCATTAAAAAAAAAGTCTGACAGAGGAGAAGAAATCGATTTGGTCACTTACAAGAACGTTTTTTACAAGATGGACTTTTCAAGAAAAGCTGGCCATCGTCAGGAAAGGTCGGCCAGAAGAGTTTAAAACGGTTGTTAAGCTTTTTTGTGAACCGTTTTCTGATGCCGTGCAGCTCAGAACACAGGTGAGGTGCGTTTTTTCGTTTCTGTTCGGAAATTTCATTGGTCTAATGTTATGGGGCTCAGTTTTTTGGCTTGAAGTTTGTAAAACCGGGAAAAACCCAGGAAAAATTCATTTAAACAAATTCATTTTTGTTTAAGCCGCGGGGTTCAAAACGTAGGAAAAAAGTAGCGGCTTATAGTCCGAAAAATACGGTACACTTACATATTTACCTCTGAACCTTTAGCAAAAGTACCTCCACATAATCTCATCATTAACTGCATTATCTAACCCTGTATATCTCCTCGTACAGAGACGCCCGCTTTCACGTCGTCCCTCTGCAACCTTTATATGACTGTTTACATGAGTTTACATCCATCTCATGTTAAACTCTGACGCCATCCTTATCCAACAGATTACTGACTCGGAGATAAACCGTATCACTCTGCGTAAAACAAAACTAATCAAACAAACAATAACCAACAATAACCATCACCACGTATTTTTGCTCCACTGTGACTTTTATTGCTTCGCTTTCAATTTAGCAAACAATATTAACAAACAAGAGGTAAAAAAGACACTCCATGATCACTGTTAAACATGATATTGGCCTGAATGTACTGGTAAATAAACACCTACCGAGCTCATCACTGGCAGTTTGTTTCGTTTATAAGTGCGTTTGGTCTTGCAATAAAAATAAAATAAAAAGGAAAATTAATTTTTACTATATTCCAGAATATTGTATCGTATATACTATCGTAATACTATACTACATATTGTATCGTTTTTTTTTTATTATAATTTATTATTATCTTTTTTTTTATTATATCACCATATCGTCGCAGCTCTGTGAGAAATATTTAAATTGAGGATTTATTTATTTATTTATTTTAAGAATAAAACACTACTTGAGTCACTGTGACATTCTTTTTTTTTTTTTTACTTTATGGTAAACCGAAGATTTTAATTCCAGTTTTGGAAGAACTGCTTGAAGATGATGGTCTCTCTG
This sequence comes from Silurus meridionalis, assembly GCF_014805685.1. Classification (NCBI taxonomy): domain Eukaryota; kingdom Metazoa; phylum Chordata; class Actinopteri; order Siluriformes; family Siluridae; genus Silurus; species Silurus meridionalis. The sequence goes on from NC_060890.1 coordinate 24,988,436, forward strand.
CCCTGTGGTGTGATCTCCACCTGTGGGAAAGAGACAGGAATCTCATCAGCCAATAAAATCACCCTGCTTCATTCATGTGACTTGCATATACTATTAACATCTTTCAAACAGATAATTCCAGAGGTAATTGAACCTGTTTTAAAAATAATAAACTCTTTCATTAGCACTGGTTTTGTACCCAAATCCTTCAAACTGCAGTTATTAACCCCCTAATTAAGAAACCTGACCTTGACCCATGTCAGTTGTCCAACTACAGTCCAATATCAAACCTCCCCTTTATCTCCAAGATTTTAGAAAAGGTTGTAGCACAGCAGTTCTGCTCAGATCTACTGAGGAATAACATTTTTTAAATGTATCAGTCAGGATTTCTGCCTCATCATAGCACAGAGACGGCGCTAGTTAAGGTGGTAAATGACCTGTTATTGGCCTCTGATCAGGGTTTTGTCTCTTTACTTGTTTTGCTCGACCTTAGTGCAGCTTTTGACACCATTGATTACACTATACTACTTGCTAGACTAGAAACTGTTGTTGGAATAAAGGGAACAGCTCTCTCTTGTCTCAGGTATTATTTGACTGATCGCTATCAGTTGATGTAAATGGTGAGTTCTCCACACTCTCTGAGGTAAAGTTTGGTGCTCCGCAAGGATCTGTCTTAGGCCCACTGCTTTTCTCGATATATCTGCTGCTTCTGGGTGAAATTATACATAAGCATGGTATTAGCTTTAATTGCTATGCTGACGATACACAGCTGTATATTTCAGCGAGGCCAGATGAGAGCGATCAGTTTGAAGAGTGTGTAAAGAACATTAGACAGTGGATGCTTGATAACTTCCTTCTGCTCAACTCGGATAAGATGGAACTACTTTTACTAGGACCACATGCAGCTAGAAGTAAACTTTCTGATTCTGTAGCATCTCTGGATGGTGTTTCTGTCTCAGTGTGTACAGCAGTCAAAGACCTTGGTGTGATTATTGACCCGAGTCTTTCCTTTGAGGCTCACGTGAATAATATCATCAGGATCTCCTTCTTTCACCTTAGAAATATTGCTAAGATTAGAAATATGATGTCGTTACAGGATGCAGAAAAACTAGTTGATTCTTTTGTAACATCTAGATTAGACTACTGTAACACTTTACTGTCTGGATGTTGGAGTAAGTGCATAAATAAGCTTCAGTTAGTTCAGAATGCAGCAGCAAGAGTCCTCACTAGATCTAGAAAATATGAGCACATCACCCCTGTTTAAATCATCTACACTGCTCCCAATCAAATCTCGCATTAATTCTAAAATATTACTACTGACGTATAAAGCACTTAACGATCTTGCTGGAGTCCCCAAATGCACAGTGTAGTTAACTATCACACAACAATAAGGACACAAAATAATCCATATCCTGTCACCCTCCTCCCTCCCTTCCTTCCTGTCGGTCGAGTTAAACATGCTCCTGAGGCTCCAGTGACCACTGTTCCTGCCCCTCTCCCCTCTGTAGATCTTCCCACTTCGTCCTGGTCTGCCTCTGGATAGTGCTCTCTTCGTTTGGAGGCGACTCTTTGCAGCTTGGGATGGTTTCTCATCAACGCCTTGGGTGGTTCCATGAAATTCCGGAGTAAGAACGGGAGATTTGAGGATGGATTTGTACTGTAGTTAATGTCAACAGTCTGCTACACTGACTCAGGACTACAGTTTGCTTCTGATCATCAACAATCTACCTCAACATCGTATATCTGCTATAAATGGACATCCGGTGTAACCCAGATGAGGATGGGTTCCCTCTTGAGTCTGGTTCCTCTCAAGGTTTCTTCCTTATGCCATCTCGGGGAGTTTTTCCTTCACCACAGTCTCCACCGGCTCGTTCATCAGAGACAAACTTACACTTATAAAGAACATATTCACTTTTATTTACCACATTATCTGTGTAAAGCTGCTCTGAGACAATGTTCATTGTTAAAAGCGCAAAACAAATAAAAATGATCTAATTTGAAATTGATATTTCAAAAGTGTTAACATTTTGTCTTTATTTAATTCAATAATTTGTATTTATTTATATAGTGCTTTTAACATATTCTTCATCATCATCATCATATTCTTCTAAAAAAAACTCTTTACCCCAGTGTAAGCAGTGTTGTTGAATTCTGTATTCCGATTGGTCAAAATGTGTTCATTTCAATAAATGATCTTTATTGCAATAGACTGCACAATTTAATACATTTAATCAATTAATAAATACATTACTGCAAAATAAATCAATAATTTTGTTTCTAATAGTGATGGAATTAGAAAATGAATGGCGAAATAAGTCTAGTTGTTGATAGGTTTAAATTTTCGACAACGTTTAAAGGAGTCTCCACTGTCAGGGCTGTTTCGTAACAATCGGAGATAAAAAAAATAAAAAAAACCTGTGAGTGTTCTGACATTTCCGGTCCGAGAGTTATTGGTAAAGCATGGCAAGCCTTGTCTTGCTGACTTCAAGGAAAAATATATATACAGCTGTTTCCAGTTACTATGATGTAACTGGGAAAAAAGGAACTAATGCGTCCCGACATTAAAAGTTACCATAAATGCATAAAAAAAATCTGTGTAAAACAGCTGTAATTATTGGCAAATTGTGGTGGTGTAAGAGGAATAAAACACTCCGGGACATGTTCTGATAGGAGAATAATCAAATAAAGTTTTATACGGTAAAAATCTGGGTTAATCAGCAAAATTGGGAGAGATACAGTAGATGTTTTATACAAAATTGAAAGCTAATTCACTACATGTTATTTGCTAACAGCAGATAGAAAAAGTATTGGGACACCTGATATGTGGTTCTTCCCCAAACTGTTACCACACAATTGTTCAGAATGTCTTTGGGTGCAGCAGCATGACATTTTTCCTTCACTTTAACTATTAGACCCAATGCCACAAAGCCAGCTCCATGAGATATGAGATAAGCTTTACATGGGATGGAGTGAAGATCTCCTGCTGTAAAGCTCCAAAACTATTAAGCACTGGAACTCTGACTGCACCCCAGACCTTCTCACCTCACCTACATCAGTACCTGACTTTACGAACACCCTCGTGGCTGAATGAGCAAAAATATCCACAAAATCTAGTGGAACATCTTTCCAGAAGAGTGGATGTTATTAGAACAGCAAACGAGGACTAAATGTTGAATGGGATATTTAAAAATCTCGTGATGGTCAGGTGTCCCACAAACTTCTGGTACTGTAGTGTATTTGTCACGTTTTTTTGGGTTTTTTTTGTTTTTTTACCAATTAAGGCTATGTAAATGCTTTTGAGCAAGTTCAGAATTAAACACAATGTTTGTGCAATCATTATGCTGAAACACTTCAAAAAGAGCATCTTATGAAACTATTTAGTCAGCACTATGAATTCAGGATTCTGATTGGTCAGAAGCTGTTGAGTCATTTGAAATCATTGTTTCTATAGCAACCTTTCCCTCATACAATTACATGTCTACAAAATTATAAGACCTTCTTGTGCAATCAGTCACGACTTAAAACAAACCTGTGTTTTCATCCTGGGGTAGTTCATCTTCTCGATGAAATCATCTGCAACCTTCAGGGCCGCTTTCTTCTCTTCAGCATTGGCGCCACTGCCTGTGGAGAGAAACATCGACAATAGGGTTATTCTTAAACAACAACGATGACAGCAATGGAAGTGGCAGCTCTGTGGTTTACTGATCGGAAAGTTGGGGGTTCAAACCCTGGTATCGCCAAGCTGCAGATTCTGGGGCCCTTGAGCAAGACCCTTAGCCCTCAGTGCTCCAGGGGTGCTGTAACATGGCTAACCCTGTGATCTGACACCAGCAAAGACTTTAACTGTGCTATAATGCATTTTACTTGTACATTACATTGTGACATGTACATAGGTCTGTCTGTCTATCCAATAATAATACTACTAATTTTAGTATAATGACTGATGTTTTAAAAAGGTTTCATCTTTTCCCAGGATTTTTTCCCCTTTTATAATATTGTATAAAAGTTTTTGGTAGGTTTTTAAAAAATGCTGTACAGTAAGAATGTGTTAAAAAAAGAGAAGTGTTAAAAGGTAAACATTTTTATCAGTTAACAAAATGGAAAGTAAATAAACAGAAGAGAAATTCAGATCAAATGGATGTATTGATTTATTTATTACTTCTACTACTCCCTGTTCTTCTCTACACAAAAGACAGATCTTAATGCCTTTTGCTGTATGTTTGGGGTCGGTTTCCTGCTGCAGAATAAATTTGGGGCCAATCAGACGCCTTCCTGATGGTATTGCATGATGGTCAAGTATCTGCCTGTATTTCTCAGCATTGAAGGCACCACCATTAATCCTGACCAAATCTCCAACTCCATTTGTAGAAATGCAGCCTCAAACTTGCAGGAAACCGCCACCATGCTTCACTCTTGCCTGCAGATACTCATCAGTTCTTGTGGCTGAATAAGCACGAATTTCCAAAATCTAGAGGAACATCTTCAGAGGAGAGTGGACGTTATTATAAGAGCAAATAGGGACTAAATTTGGAATGGGACGGTAAAGAAGGAGCACATACCGGTTATATGCAAAGATGTTAAAAAACGTTTGTCTATATGCTGTATAATGTGTATAAAGGGCCATTTGTTAATCGCTCTCTCACCTTTCCAGACAAAGATCTTGCCATTGGCTCCGTTGTCCAAGATGAAGCAGTCATCACGTACAAGCAGGTCCTTGGCAAACGGACTCTTTTCAGGGATTTTGGTCAGCTTCATCGACCCTGTCGCATCTGAAACCTGCAGGAAAACGACAATAAAACAGCGATTTCGTGATTTCCAGTGGTCAGAACTTAAATAGAAAGACACAAATAAAGACATGCTCAGGGTCTACCTTGTAGAGCGAGGCCACGTTCAATGCGTCTGCTTGGCTGTCTTCCTCTGGACTGCTCTCTTTCAGTGCCGGCATCGGACCTAGAACCTGTTCATCACACAGCGAGAAAATACAACATTACGACTCACAGCATCGCAGGGGTACATCTTTAATATAGTGTATTTTAGGGATGGAAAAATTCACCAATTCAGTGCATCAGATACAAGTTGACATTTGTATCGAATAACATTTTTGCATCAGTAAAATTTTTTTAATTTATATATAATTATTAGTAGCAGAGGTGGAAAGTAACGAAGTACAGATACTTCGTTACTGTACTCAAGTAGATTTTTCTGGTATCAGTATTTTACTTTACTAGTTATTTTTTGGACAAATTTTTACCTTCACTCATTAACTTCTTACTCAAATATCTGTACTTTCTACTTCTTACATTTTCTTATCAGACTCGTTACTTTAGTTTGAATCTATTTGCTGGTACATTTTTTTCTTCTGCGCCATTTTCAGCTCATCAACCAGTCTCTTGTTTCCTGCTTTTTCAATCCACTGGTGTATCATTTCCTGTCTCTCACACCACAGACGTAGACTAGTTTATGAAGCTCACAATGAGCAGAGCAGAAGGCAGTAAGAAGTCTGGGTTTAACGTGGATGAGACAGAGGGAGTCAGTGATGAGAACATGACTGAGAACACCTGATCACCTGATCATCAGCATCTTTTCTCTGCTTGTGTTCTACATGGTGGATCTTCAGCCTGAATACATTCATTAGAGAACAACATTTTAAATTCACAACACTAATCGCCCAACGCATCACTGGCACCCAACCACCTGCCACTGAGCACCTTCTCCACAGCAGACGTCTGTGAAGAGCTCACAACATAAACACAGACTCCTCACATCCCAGTCACAAACTGTTTAACCTCCTTTCATCAGGAACGAGATACAGGAACATATGTACCAGAAACAGCAGGTTCAGGGACAGCTTTTTTCCCATCCACTATCACACTACTGAACTCCACACTACACCATTAGATCACTGTAAAAAACAGTGTATAACTTCTGTACAGTTATACATCCAATGTACTTATTACATGTTGTATTTTACATACCCCTTCTATTTCTCATTCTATACACATTGTGCCCTACATACAGCTGCACTATTTTATTTGTGTATCTATATACTGTATACCTTACTGTACATTCTGCCTAATATTTCACATGTATGCATGTATATTATATATATAGTGGACTTGTTTATTCAGCTTGCACATTTTTATCCATCCATCCATCCATCCATCCATCCATCCATCCATCTATCTATCTATCTATCTATCTATCTATCTATCTATCTATCTATCTATCTATCTATCTATCTATCTATCTATCTATCATCATAGAGTACAGATTGACACGGCAGAGGTAGAGCTGCATCTTCCTGGAGACAAAACAGGATGTGTGATTTTATTTAAACTTTTTTCTTTTATTGCACTACAAAGGCGTGTGTGTGAAGGGGACATGCGTTAGAAGTCAGAATGCACTTCAGTAAATTGATGATGTGCTGTCTGTCTGAACCAAAGAAATAAAAGTGAACTTTCTGTACCATTCTGAATTGTGTAGCATCGCATTGCATCATATTACATTGAATCGCATTGAGTTGAGCTGTATCTATTCACCTGTCAATCATGTTCACCATCAATTCAACCCGAGTCCTGCCTTTTTTGGGTGGTTTTCTCACCTGAATCCTAAATGTTGGCTTAAATTATTGGAATTTGAATTTCCCAATAAAATAAATTTGATTAAAGGAAGATGTGCTTTTTTTTTTTTTTTTTTTATCATATGAATGATATCAAAGAATTATATTAAATCTAAGACCTATTACCATAATAGCATGTTATATTATATCATATTATATTATATTATATTATTTATTTAATGTTTATTGTATGAAAACAAATTCAATATTTCTTGTTCATTTATAAATTGATTTATTTTTTACTTGAAAATCCCATTTTTTATTGAACCATTTGCTGTTATAATAAACTCCACTCTCCTGAGATGTTCCACTAGATATTTTTGGAGATTTGTGGAGATTCATTCAGACACAATGGTGTTAATAAAGTTAGGTTTGGGGTTCTACAGCAGGAGATCTTCCACTCCAGCCCATGTAAAGCAGGTCTTAGCTTTGTGCACTACAGGTTTGTCAAATACGTCTGATGCAATCGGATGACTCCAAGTTTGTGGTAACAGAAGCACATAAGGCTGGAAGTGGCAGGTTTCACAAAATATTTGGCCACATAGTGCATGTACTTAAAAACTCAACGTTGCAGAACAACAGGTCGTAACCTTTAGGACACAACCATGCAGTTCTGTCAGCCTTATGATTCACTTTCTCACCTTCAGCATCTCAGGGGTCTCCTCTCCCTCTCTGATGTTAGTGATTTGAGCTTTGCCGTGTCTCTCAGTGTCTCGGATGAGAGCAGCGATCTCTTGCACCTTCTGCTTCTCAAAAATATTGGCCTGAGAGCCGACCCATGACACGATAGTCTGGAGACACACACACACACACACACACACACACACACACACAAGGTAGGATACAGGATTAATGAATGCAAAACACTCACTGCTTATTCAAATCTTTATACACACACAAACACACACACACACACACACACACACACACACACACACACACACACACACACACCTGTCCCAGGTCGAGGATGAAGCAGTCGCCCTTATTAAAGCTGGACCAGTTCAGTTCCACCTCCTTCGCCCTGATGTTCTTCTTTCCCTTAATGCAATACAACCTCTGAACCGGACCAGAACCCGTCTGCTGTTTCCTAAATGCTGAATCCACTCCTCCTTCCTGAGAGAGAGAGAGAGAGAGAGAGAGAGAGAGAGAGAGAGAGAGTACACAAAAAGAGAAATTTAGACACATGCACAAAATCACACAAACACAAAGATCATGAGGGAGAGAAGAGAATTGAGACAATCTCACATACACCCACAGAAAAAAAGACAGGGAAAGAGAGACAGAGACAGAGACAGACAGGCAGATGACAGAGAAAGAGTTAGGAAGACAGAGACAGAGACAGTCAGACAGACAGATGACAGGGAAAGAGTGAGGGAGACAGAGACAGTCAGACAGACAGATGATAGGGAAAGAGTGAGGGAGACAGAGACAGTCAGACAGACAGATGATAGGGAAAGAGTGAGGAGACAGAGACAGTCAGACAGACAGATGACAGGGAAAGAGTGAGGGAGACAGAGACAGTCAGACAGACAGATGACAGGGAAAGAGTGAGGGAGACAGACAGTCAGACAGACAGATGATAGGGAAAAAGTGAGGGAGACAGAGACAGTCAGACAGACAGATGATAGGGAAAAAGTGAGGGAGACAGAGACAGTCAGACAGATGACAGGGAAAGAGTGAGGAGACAGAGACAGTCAGACAGACAGATGACAGGGAAAGAGTGAGGGAGACAGAGACAGACAGACAGATAATAGGGAAAGAGTGAGGGAGACAGAGACAGTCAGACAGACAGATGACAGGGAAAGAGTGAGGAGACAGAGACAGACAGACAGACAGACAGACAGACAGACAGATGATAGGGAAAGAGTGAGGGAGACAGAGACAGTCAGACAGACAGATGACAGGGAAAGAGAGACAGAGACAGACAGACAGATGACAGGAAAGAGTGAGGGAGACAGAGACAGTCAGACAGACAGATGATAGGGAAAGAGTGAGGGAGACAGACAGTCAGACAGACAGATGACAGGGAAAGAGTGAGGGAGACAGAGACAGTCAGACAGACAGATGACAGGGAAAGAGTGAGGGAGACAGAGACAGTCAGACAGACAGATGACAGGGAAAGAGTGAGGGAGACAGACAGTCAGACAGACAGATGATAGGGAAAAAGTGAGGGAGACAGAGACAGTCAGACAGACAGATGATAGGGAAAAAGTGAGGGAGACAGAAACAGTCAGACAGATGATAGGGAAAAAGTGAGGGAGACAGAGACAGTCAGACAGACAGATGATAGGGAAAAAGTGAGGGAGACAGAGACAGACAGACAGACAGATAATAGGGAAAGAGTGAGGGAGACAGAGACAGTCAGACAGACAGATGACAGGGAAAGAGTGAGGAGACAGAGACAGACAGACAGACAGACAGACAGACAGACAGATGATAGGGAAAGAGTGAGGGAGACAGAGACAGTCAGACAGACAGATGACAGGAAAGAGTGAGGGAGACAGACAGTCAGACAGATGACAGGAAAGAGTGAGGGAGACAGAGACAGTCAGACAGACAGATGATAGGGAAAGAGTGAGGGAGACAGACAGTCAGACAGACAGATGACAGGGAAAGAGTGAGGGAGACAGAGACAGTCAGACAGACAGATGACAGGGAAAGAGTGAGGGAGACAGAGACAGTCAGACAGACAGATGACAGGGAAAGAGTGAGGGAGACAGACAGTCAGACAGACAGATGATAGGGAAAAAGTGAGGGAGACAGAGACAGTCAGACAGACAGATGATAGGGAAAAAGTGAGGGAGACAGAAACAGTCAGACAGATGATAGGGAAAAAGTGAGGGAGACAGAGACAGTCAGACAGACAGATGATAGGGAAAAAGTGAGGGAGACAGAGACAGTCAGACAGATGACAGGGAAAGAGTGAGGGAGACAGAGACAGTCAGACAGACAGATGACAGGGAAAGAGTGAGGGAGACAGAGACAGACAGACAGACAGATAATAGGGAAAGAGTGAGGGAGACAGAGACAGTCAGACAGACAGATGACAGGGAAAGAGTGAGGGAGACAGAGACAGACAGACAGACAGACAGACAGACAGATGATAGGGAAAGAGTGAGGGAGACAGAGACAGTCAGACAGACAGATGACAGGGAAAGAGTGAGGGAGACAGAGACAGACAGACAGACAGATGACAGGGAAAGAGTGAGGGAGACAGAGACAGACAGAAAGATGGTTTTGATATAAAATTCACGTTTATTTTAGAATTTTTTTAATAGAATTTTTGCTGTGCCACATTTTTTTATTTAGATGTAAGTTTGAGACACGTGGATCTACACTTGGACACTTTTTTATACGCAACTTTCACACAGTGTCATATTTGAATTACTGGATAACACATTCACACCATGTGTGTTTCTGTCATAGTGACAACTTTGAACACAAAACTGAGACTGAGAGCGCTTCACTTTACCCTTCTTTACTTTAACCTCTTTTATTTATTATTATTACTGTTATTTATTTATGTATTTGTTTGTAAAAAAGGAAGAGAAGGAAGAAGAAAAGGGAAAAGGCTCTTGTACAGATCCACTCAATACCTCACAATAATGTCCATTAGAGTGTTCTGTCTAGTGGGGGGAGGGGGGACAGGGGAATGTGTGACTTGTATTTGTATATTGAACTGATTCTGTAAATTGTTGATGTGAAAATAATGAATATATTGATAAAAAAGTAAACTAAAACTAACACTGGGCTGAAAGTGGTCACAGAACGAGAACCGAGACGCCCAAAGTGCAGTTTCATCGCCACTTTCACAAACACTTTCACAAGAGGAAGACATGCGTTCATCGAATTTCACACCGACACTTTTTTCTGTTGGTGTCTGTAATACTGAGAGTTGCACTTTCTCACAATACACACTGTTGGCCAAAAGTATTGGGACACTACTTTTAGAGCCTTATGTGGCTTTTTCGCAAACTCTTTTGCAGACACACACACACACACACACACACACACACACACACACACACACACACACCAGTGTACCGGCTGTCTGTGAATGTAACGTGATTTTCCCTTCACTTGAACTTGAAGATCCAAATCTTTTCCAGCAGGATATTTACATTACATTTACATTCACGGCATTTGGAAAACGCCCTCATCCAGAGCGACTTATATTTATCTTATTCATACAACGGAGCAGTTGAGGGTTAAGGGCCTTGCTCAAGGGCCCAGCAATGCAGCTTAATGGTGGTTGGAATCGAACTCACAACCTTCTGATCAGAAGTCCAACATCTTAACCACTGGACAATGCGTACATGTTATTTTTGGGCCATATAGTGTATTAATGAAGGAATATATCTGGATACAGTTGATGTGAGAGATCTCAGTTTCCCACCTTATAGCTGATTCCTCTGGGGAACAGACCCATGAACTCAGGCGACTCGTAGCCCTGCACCTGCCTGTGCTGGACCGGATCTCCACCCAGGAAGTTATCCAGCTGAGTGGCCAAGACGGCACAAGCGACCTGCTCATCACGGGTCGACTTTTCACCTGAAAAGAGAGAGAGAGAGAGAGAGAGAGAGAGAGAGAGAGAGAGAGAGAGAGAATACTTCCTAGCTTATTTCCATCGTTATTTGTCTGTATGTTCTAGAACCTTGGATCTAAACTTTGTCAATACTAATGGTAATATTTGTCAATAAAGCAAGCTTTGATTCATGAGAGAAAGAGAAAGAGAGAGAGAGAGAGAGAGAGAGAGAGAGAGAGAAACAGATAACAAGCAAGAAAGAGATGGAAAGAGTGTGTGAGAACAAAAGAGAAAACAAGAGAGAGACACATTGAGAATGAAAATGAGCAAGAAAATAAGAGTGATTAAGAAAAAGACAGAAAGGGTACAAAGAGAACAAGCTTTGAATAATGAGTAGGTGTGTGAGAGAGAGAGAGAGAGAGAGAGAGAGAGAGAGAGAGAGAGTGTTGTACTCTTTTAGCTCTCTTTTAGTTGACTCTCTTTAGAATGAATGCACAAGGTTGCAATAATATGATGATATAGTTATAAATTATATATATATATATATTTAATTATATAAAATATATTATATTACAGTTTTTCTCAGTTACAGGTGCCTGCTTTTTCCTACATTATCATATGTTTATGTTCAAACTGATTTAAATGTATTATACTGGTTTCATAAATACCAAACAGAAATAAAACTGTTATATAGTAAAAATAAAATAAAAAAATATTGCATCAATTATTTTGTTGTTCTGATTACTGTGAAACAGAAGTTACTTCAGAGGAACACACCCAGAAGCCATATTTAGAGATATGTGCTATGATTTGCTCCACTGGTTTTAATGAGGAGCTGTGAAGGCCCAGGGCACAGGGGTGGATCATGAACCTGCGTGCTGACAAGCAGATCAGTGATGTTACCTAAAGCAGCTGATACACACCGAGCCAACAGGCCAAATGCTGCACTGTAGCTACTGAAACTTTAATGACTCGCACCACCCTCCCCCTGGGTTGTCCCTTTTATCCCTCTATCATCCACTGATCATCACAAATGTACCCCACCTGAGAGGTCATAACTTCCACACTTCTGGGAAGATGTTCCACTAGATTTTGTGGAGATTCTGATGTAGGTGAGGTGAGGAGGCCTGGGGTGAAGCCAACAATCACATATATCCCACAAGTGTTCAATAGGGTTTTTAGCTCTATAGCAGGACTTTTGTGCTGGAACAGGTTTGGGTCTGGCCGTTTACTGAGAAACCCCACACAGCAGTATTTTTTAATTCTTGGCCCTGATTGGTTGGAAGAAAATTTACATAGTATCAAGGCAGTTTGTATAGTGGTAGCTAGCTAATTAGCATTTGGCTAGTTTACATATAGTTATGGTTGTCATGCTGCTAACCAGCATTTGAGAGATTCTGCGTGTCTGTTTAAAGATGCAAGACCTTTTTTCCTTTAATTGACCAGATGTTTTTTTGCTCGTGGAGCCTCAGCTCACAGGATGTTTTTTGTTTTTTGCGCCATCCTGCACTTTTGTGTACATTCTTTTATCTTTGTCTTTATTGCAATTTCCTCTGATTTCATTCACTATTCACTGATCAATCAAATAATTCATGACCTAAACATGACGTGTGTGTGTGTGTGTCTGTGTGTGTGTTTTTCTTTTCAATAAAGTCTGTTTCGACAGGTGTTTATCTCACCGATCCACATATGCAGATCAGCTCCTTCATCTCCTCTGTTTTGCAGCACCAGGTAAGAGTCTCCGTTATAGAAAGCTCCAACTTCAGAAGCCGCCAGTGGGACAGCCTTCAGCTTCTCCACCCTCCAGCAGTGCAGCCCCACCTCCCTCACCTTAGGTCCAAACTGATCCGGATCTGCCTGGAAAGGAAGCATTCTGCAGGAACAGAGGGACACAACATGAGAAAAAAAGATCTCAAACTTACTCTCAAAACGTTTTTCCCACAACAGAAAGTTTAGATAAACTTATTGGTCACGTTTATTTTAATGCGCTCGTTTTTACGATAGATAACTCGTTATCGTTTCCATAGTGACCACTCAGACAGCGATTTGAATAATGGACAAATTTTTCATTCTTTCTACAAATGTTCAAAAGCGACTGTAATCATTAAGGCTTTCCTGTACAGAAGGAGCCTCCAGGGTTTTGTAACCACAGCGGTTTCACTGCAGTGTGAATTGCTTACAGCTGCAGTAACATAAGCCAGAACAGGAACTTGTGTCTTTGTGAATGGAGATTTTACTCCATTAAATGCAACTTTAAACGCCTATTAGCTGCTGTGTATGAGGATATATTTAAGAGACTTGTAGTTCATATTCACGTGAGTCTAGAAAACCTCAGCAAAGAAGAAATGACAATAAAATGGACATTCGGTGTCACCCAGATGATATAAGTTCCCAGTCTGAATCTGGTTCCTCACAAGGTTTCTTCGTCATCCTGTCTCAGGGATTTTTTCCTTGTTTCCTTTTTACTGTCTCCACTGGGTTATTCATTAGGAATGAACTTATATAGCTGATTTGTTTGTAATCTGTTTATTTCTGTAAAGCTGCTTTGGGACAATGTCCATTGTTAAAAGTGATACACAAATACAAATAAATCTATACAGAATTAAAAGTGAGATGGAGAGACAGTGTGATCAGGATCAGTTTGTCTCACTCTTTTTGTCTTTGTCTCTCTCTCTCTCTCTCGCTGTTTTATTTTCTGTCTGTCTGTCTGTCTGTCTGTCAGTGTACCCCTATCTCTCTCTCTCTCTTTTTTACTCAGACAAACAGACAGACAGACAGACAGAAAATAAAACAGGGGGAAGAGACATTGACAGAGACAGAGAGAATGTCTGCCTGTCTGTCTCTCCCCCCTGTTTTATTTTCTGTCTGTCTGTCTGTCTGTCTGTCTGTCTGTCTGTCTCTGTTTCTCTGACTGTATGTGCCACTCTGTCAATACCCCCCCCATTTGACTCTAATTTTAGTAGAGTAAAGTTTTTTACTGTCTATGTCTGCCTCTTTGTCTATCTGTCTGTCTTTCTCTCCCTCACTGTTTTTTCTCTATAACCGTCTCTCTCTCTGTCTCTCTTTCTTCCACTGTCTGTTATAAAGGACACAGAGGTAAAAGAGAACAGAGACATGACATGCCACTGAAACTACAGACAATAAGCCACTTTAAGCCCTGATGATTACTGAGGAGCAAAGAGCAGCTTCATTGTTACGTAATTTGCGTTTAAAGACAGACTCGAGTCAGGACGAGTTCCTACTCATCCAGGGTGTTCCCTACAGCATGGAACATCGTAGATAATATCATACATGTATCATATGTGTTTCAGGGCAAGTTTAATACTGAAATGCTCAACTGATCATAAAAAAAGTCTTACCGGTGAGAAATGATCAAATAGAAATATGTCATATTAGGGCTGGTCAATATCATCAATTTCATGAATCATGATATCAATATCATCAATCATGATATCATGAACATGGTAAATATTGTGGGGTTTTAATTACATATACACTTTTTACTAATACAAACTGACTGGGAGGAAAAAAATTTAAATAATAGGAATAAAAGGTCATGTGTTTAGGATCATGATATATAATAGTCATGTCATATCGCTCCACCTGTACTACTGATTTTCATTATATTCTGGTTCTGTGAAAAGTGTGGAAACACCAAGTCTTATAGTGAAACACATGGACAGTGAATGACTGGAAGAAAGGTCTGTGGAGAGACAGATGAGTCAAAATGGGAAACTTTTTTGTTTCTTAACAGAACTTGTGTAAGACATAGAAAAGAAGAGAAGATGTGATCAGACTCCCTCACCCCCACACTCACACATGGAGGTGCAAGTTTAAAGGTTTGGGGTAGTTTTGGAGCAGGGAAGATTCCTGAAAGAAATAGTGAACCAATATAGCTCCCATTCTATACTTCTGTCTTTAATTCTTTTTGGACTTCACCGTACAACAAGACGATGAGTCGAATCGTACGTCCGAGTTCTGTGAGTGTTATTTAGAGAGCAAGGAGTGATATTTATCATTGAACGACCTGCACAGCCACTGCACCTCAATCCTACTGAACTGCTCTGAAATGAACAAAAAATCTCCAACAAGTGAAGAACATCTTCAGTGAGTTTTACAAGACACAACGCAAAATATTTCAACTGAATGTTTGGAAACATGAAACACTCAGAAAAACATACTATATATGTACTAGAAGTCGACCGATACTAGATTTAAAAAAACACTCCAAGTAAAATAGTACTGATCTTTATTACAAAAAAACAGTAATGAATCAAGAAAATGTGCTAAATTAAATAAACATGAATATATATTTTAGATTAGATTAATGTACATTAAGGAAAATTAAAGATATGCATTCAAACTAAAACAAAAAGTAACACTTTAAATAAATAAATAAAGTTACATTAAAAAAAAAAAAAAACCCACTTAATAAACAGCCTGCTCTCGTACTGTAGAACACAACCTGGAAAAACTATCAGTATGGATATTTGCCAATTAATTGGTCGACCTCTAATATGTTACAGGATTTAAAACAATGATAAATACACACAAGTAGCTATTATATTATATATATTATTAGATAGTAATGAAAAAGTCTCAAACAGGAAGTAAACAGGCTCTTGACCGCATCTGACAAGACAACCACAGAGCACATGATTAAAGTTGAATCATGAGAAGCACCACTCATGATGGTTTTTTTCATCATGACTAGAAAAAGCTCTCAGTGTTCAGACTTACATGCCGATCTGCTTGTCGACTCGCCCACGGGCTGCCATCTTACATCACGCTAATGCTCTCTGGTTTAGCAGTGTTTGTCAGAACAGCAGCTTTGTTATCAGTGTCTGACGTTTCAAATTCAGCACCAAAGTCTCGCTTGCCACCAAATGTACAGCAGCAAACACTAAAAATACCAACATGCAAAACCTGCTCAAGTTTCAGTCTTCTGGTGATAATCATTTCCAGTCATGCTGCATCAAGAGCTGCAGCTTATCTTCACATCAAACATCAGAATAAAAAGTGTAGTCAGAAACTGCAGTTCATTTTCTGCGATTTTCACATAAAACACACCCTGGTGCGAAAAACTAAAAACATCCAGTGATTGGATTGAGCATTTAATCACTTTTTACATCTACGGTGACCATAAAAGCATGTCAGAATGCACAAAACAATCCAGAATCATCATCTGTGTGGTGCGGGTGAATCTGTGACGATTATGGATGGTGAGATTCACCAATTCGCCTCAGTGCATCAACATAAAAGTTAACAATGTGATGGAGCGTTTTAAAAAAGTTGCCATGTGTATCGTTAAGGCAGAATTTTGAACATATTTGCATCGGGTAAAACTGATTTATTTAAATTATATATAATTTTTAATAGACGTGCTACACTTTTATTATTAAGTATTTTTAATTGATTTCTCCTCGCTAAACAGTTTCTCGAGCGCCTTCTCTCAGCACCAGAGCTGCTACCTGAAAATGCCCATCACAACACTACGGAGAACGAGGCGTGTCCTGAGTGTTACATTTAATACAGATTAACATGGCAGAGGTAGAGCTGCGTCGTCCTGCAGACAGAAGGGGAAAAAAACGCCTGGTTTGATTTAATCTTGCACTACAAGGGCCTAAAAGTGAACTCTCAGTACCATATTGAATCGTATCGTATTGAATCGAATTGTGTTCATTTTAATCGAATCACTGCATCATAGTAGGGGTGAGTCATATTGCATTCATATCTATCTTTAATCGTATCGTTGGCTATGCATCGACATGCAAATCGCATCGGCCTCAGTTATGGAGATGCACATCCCTGGTTGTAAAGAGTGATTATTCAAATGACTATATCCTCTCTGTCATCTCTGATCTCTCTCCTCAACCAAGAGTTTCAGCCTGCAGACCATCTGCTCACTTTGCGTTCTTGCACTATTTTGTATACATGGAAATCCACACTTGCTGAAAAAACGCATGCAGCCGTGCTACAGGTAAGAGATCCGACTTTTTCTTTATTCTAAAACTCGGTGTGGACATTAACCGAAGCTTTTGACCCTTACCTGTACCATCTGATAAGATCCTTCAGATACGATTACCAGCATGAATGAGCAGGTGCCCAGGTAGTTCCTAATAAAGCGGACAGTGGGAGAACACTGTATAGAATTATATCTAGGAATTATTTTCAAATGCCTTTCTTTTGTGTTTGTCTCCCTGCCAATGATTTTTCCTGAATACGCAAAGGACTTTTGTAACACACACACACACACACACACACACACACACACACACACACAGACGTTTTACATCAAAGTTGTTAGCAGGATGAGGTTTTGAATGTTACACCTCACTGTATGTGTGTGTGTGGGGTGGGGGACAAAACAGGAAGGAAGAGAAACTAGAGCAAAGCCAGGGAAAGTGTGGCGAGACCTTGCAGATGTAGGGTGTGGCCACAGAACATCTTAAACACACACACACACACACACACACACGTCTAATGAAAGAAAAAACCCTGCAGAACAGAACAGGTCTGTGCACTTAACTGCATGATCCCCTCAGGTAGTTCAGGCATGTTTTCTTCTGTCTCAAGCTCCATCTTGCCGGTGTTTGGTCTGTGTGTGTGTGTGTCTTTTGTGTTTGGTGTGTGTGTGGTCATCTAGCCTGGTTAAGCTTACATGTAGCCAGTAACTGGACCCGAGGGAATAAAACCTGAGGACGCCCCATGGCGAGGAGAGTCGGGTTGCCTGACTGGAACGACATGCCGTTCGGATCGTTCCTGCAACTCGTCCGTCTTCACCCACCCCTCCTCCTCTATCTTTCTGTTCATCCATCCGTGGTTTCTCTGAGGTGTACGCTTTGATTGACCGAGCGATCTGGAGATGACTACGTGTACACCAGGCGGCCAGAGGCCACGTCGGTGGAGAAATTAAATATGGCCTTGTCTGGGAGTGCAGTGAAAGGAAGAGAAAGATGAGGAGATTGACAGGGGTCAACAGCGCCATGTCTGAGACACCTGAGGCACGACCCGGGGCACATACAGCTAATCAGAGAAGGGAATATGAGAGCCATAATAAAACAATAACCACCCCAGGGGACACTAGAGAAGCCTGATACTGATATAAGTGCTGAATGACATGCAATATAATTATCTGACATGGTCCAGGAAAAACAACAACAACCACAACAACAAGCCTCAATGAAAGTTGGTTAAATGTACAGAGAATTTTGTAGATTTTTTTTGTTGTGTTCTTGTTGTGTATCTTTAAAAGGAGTCAAGACAACAATAACTTCAACTTTTTTTTTTTTATGAGTCTAAACAAGTTTTCTTACCTTTCTGTAGTGAGTATCTGTGAGGGCTTGAAGATAAACAGAAGAAAAGATTTAGTGGAGGAGGAGAACTTTTAAGTAGAAAACACTTCCTGTTTCTCCTCTGAGTCACTGCTTGCAGCACACCCACCTAAAACCAAAAAAAAAAAAAAAAAAAAAAGCTGTGAGGGTAAAAACGAAGAAAGATAGAAAAAAAAACAAGGTAGGAGTAAAAGAAAAGAGATGGGACTTCATTTATAACTTTAATTGTACCTTTTCAACCTGATTCATTGTTTGATTTGGTGTTTCCTCATGTTTAATTGATTATAGCAGTTCACACCTCGTGCTACAAAAAAAAGAAAAGAAAAGAAAGAAATGCAGGTCTGAGATGTTTTTCTGCTCACCACAGTTGTAATTAGTGATCATTTAAACGTGGTGGATAAAGTACACAAACCATGTGGTTTTTTTAGAGTTAAAGTAGAGATAAACTCCCATTTCTTCCATTAGGGGGCGCCACAGCGGATCATCCGTCTCCATACCCCCCTGTCCTCTACATCTGCCTCTTTCACACCAACTACCTGCATGTCTTTCCTCACCACATCCATAAACCTCCTCCTTGATCTTCCACTTTTCCTCTTTCCTGGTGTCTCCATCCTCAGCATTCTCCTACTGATATACCCCATGTCCTTCCTCTGCACATGTCCAAACCATCTCAATCTCACCTCCCTCACCTTGTCTCCAAAACGTCCTACATGCGCTGTCCCTCTAATAAACTCATTTCTAATCCTGTCCATCGTCATCACTCCCAACGAACATCTCAACATCTTCAGCTCTGCTACCTCCAGCAACACCTCCTGTCTTTTACTCAATAAAATGTGACTCCAGTAAAAGTAAAAGTTCCTTTAAACTTTCATTTGAATAAAAGTACAAAGGTTTTTGCCTTCAAATGTACTCGGTATCAAAAGTACTATGATTTATTATAACTATAATGTTCCTATTAATCTCAGTTGATGTGAAAAGACTCGAATGTGACTCTCAGCACACTGATCTATTAATAGAATGATATTAATGACTCAAACACTGATTGATTTCTGTTACAATGATCATGAGCACAAAACCTTTTCGAGTCTGGAGTTTCTTGATCATTTATTCCTCTCTCAATGTTCTGTTGAACTGATGCTCAACTGTATGTTGGTGATCAGTAGAACGAGTTTAAAACAGAGCGAGCGCTCGATCCTGATTGGCGGGTCGACCCTGATATTCGCAAAATATAATTGAGTTAAAAGTGAGATATTTGATTTGGAAATTCAGTGCAGTTAAAGTAAAAATCTCTTCAAATGGAAAGTACAGAAAAAAAAGCTACTTAAATACAGTAAGAAATTACATTTACTTCCTTACTGGATTATTTGAATGTCTCCTTATCAGCTCTGATTTCTCTTCAACTAACAGTTTCAGCCTGCACACTCGATGTTTTTAGTTTTTTGCACCACTCTGTGCATACGGGAATCCACAGAAAATTTTTATGATCTGAAATTCTGTTAAGCTGCTTTGAGACGATGTTCATTGTGAAATCGATTTAGAAATAACATTGAATCATCAATCAAAACCAAAGAACGCAGCTATAATGGAAATAAACACTAAATGTCAATGTGTAATATTTCCTGTCTGTTCGCAGTAACGTCGTACTACAACGAGAAAAGAGGATCCCGAAACTGAGAAACGTGCCGTCTTCTCGATCTCAGCTCGACTAGCATGACCGCTGGTATTATAGTAAGTACATATTATTAACGGCCGATCGTAGGGATGCTTGGACAAGTTTGCATTTGTATCGCAACGCACCGTTTTTCACATCTGCAGATTTGCTTATATAATCATTCATTTGTGCTCTGCTTTTCTTTAGAAAGTCACCAATATTTGATATGCATGTTTGATATTCTTCTTAGTCGTTACACATTTTTCTTAAAATCAATCGAGCAAAAACCCATAGACAGCAATGATTTATAGGCAAACATTTTTTTATTGTTTTGTCATCAAGTCAAAAACAAACAAATAGATACAGAGAATTAGAGAAGACCTCTTCTATACAGTGGCAATTTAAGTTTAAATCTTGCTTTATTACCCCCTTTTTGCAAACCCGGCCCAGCTGAAAGAAACCCTGTCTCAATTTACTCACACACTCAAACATCCTCTTTCTCTCACACACACACACACACACACACACACACACACACACACACACACACACACACACACACACAGGAGCCTGGGCACGTAAGTGACTGGAAATTTAAGAAAACATTGTTGAAGGCAATCTAGGGCAGAGTCTTTGACGAGCTGACGGACCTGCTCCGAGGCTTTTAGAACGCACAATGCTCGCACAAAGCCACCATGACTGACATCTACAGAGCAAGGTGAAGGCTTCTCATGAACCCTGGTTCCACCTGTTTATACACAAAATGATCTGCATATACGTTTCCAGTATTGTACAGTAATTTTCACCCGCCCTCTCATTCCCTTAGGAAAAGACATTTATAAAAAAAAAAAAAGGATTGGGGAAGAAAAAAAACAAAAAGTATAAACACTGATTAACTGATCAGAACGTTACGTTTGGATTTACAGAGAGAAGGACTGCGTTGAGAACTCAGAAATGACGAGCAAGAACGCTTGCTAGTGGAGACGTTTTAAAATGATCAGTTTACAAGAATACAAAATTCGCTCTGCCGCCTCCTGCTGGTCACACAAACAAACTGCACGGGGCTGGGCAAGAACGCTGCGGTTAAAAAGAATTGAGCTGAAAGAATTTCACTAAAGCAGACAAAAAGAAAACTGATTAAATTTCCCTTCAGTAACGTACTGGGAGTTTTTTTTATATAATTTAAATAACATTAAGTAGAAAGGAAGTCAAGTGCGGGGGAATATTTTTACAGGGACGGATAAGGATTTTGGGAACATTTGAAAGGGAGAGAGAAAAAGAAAAAAAAACATACTTGCCTTCCTCATCATCCTGTTAACAAAAAAAAAAAAGGGGGGGGGAAATTTTTCACATTCCTCTAGTTAGAGGGAAGCTATTGCTGGCTATAACCTCACTTTGTGGTTGTTTGAAAATGGAACATGATGCTGGTGAAATATTAACTACAAATTATAACAATAATAATAATAATAATAATAATAATAATAGGAAGGATGGTAGATAAGCCCTTAACAGGGCAGGTCACTACATCGCTTTCTAATACGCTAAGACCAGCATACGACCCTCTGGTCAGACTATACATCTGAATCCAGATCTGAACCAATAGATTTTATCCGAGAGAGAAAAAAAGAAATGGAAAAAAATCTAATCTGGCTCTAAACACTCATTAGAGTTACAGTTCTTTCCATATGCACAGAGAAACAAACTGAGTGCAGCATATATACAAAGCAAGAAGGGGAGGGGGGGAAAAAAAAAAAAAAAATGTCAAGGTTAGATTTCAGTACATTTTTCAGGGTTTTTTGTTTCCAGTTCCATCTGCAGTAGATATGATCCACTATTTGCTTTCTAAAGGCTTTTGGCAAAAAAAAAAACAATAAATATGCTCTCAAATTTCCATTATGCTTAACACTGAATTAGAGATGCCTAAATAAAAAAAAGGGCTGGGTTTTCATTTATATCTCTCTATAAAAACACCTCGAAACCCCTCTCTCATTCAAAACAGTCAAAAAGCTGAGAGCTTCTACAGTTCACACCTATGACAATATCATAGTAATTAGAGCCTGTTTGCGGAAACGATGCGAGAAATATCTGAAAGTTTATTTCACACGTAGGACCCCGGAGTTTCGTAGTTTCCCCGTCACTCGAATCGAGGACGGCGACGTCCAGCCGCGACATCTTTTTCGAAAAGGGACGAGGCGGCGTCGTGACCGAGAGTCCGATCGGGCCGGCAGCGCGCGCTTCAGTTGTTTTCCTCGTCGCTGTCGTCGGGGCTGATGGCCGGGCTGTAGGTCGGAGACGTTGGACTGTACCCCGGCGAGGTCGGGCTGTAAGTCGAGCCTTTGGGACTAGTAGGCGAGTACGTCGGAGACGTGGGGGAATATTTCGGAGACGTCGGCGAGTACGTAGGAGAAGTGGGCGAGTACTTCGGGCTGGTCGGGGTGTAGGTAGGAGACGTAGGAGAGTACGTGGGAGACGTAGGGCTGTATTTGGGCGTGGTGGGCGAGTAGGTCGGGGACGTGGGGCTGTATTTGGGAGAAGTAGGCGAGTACTTGGGTGAAGTAGGAGAGTATTTGGGTGAGGTTGGGGTATATTCCGGAGAGCTGGGGCTGTATGATGGAGAGGTGGGGGTGTATTTTGGAGAAGTGGGGAGTAAGACGGGAGCTCGGGCTGTAAGAGGGTGAGCTCGGGGTGTACGTAGGGGATTGGGGGTGTAACGAGGGCTTGACGGGAGTATGATGGAGAGGTGGGGAGTATGATGGCGATGTGGGGAATAGTTGGGACTGGTGGGTGTGTAATTGGGAGACGTGGGAGAGTACGAAGGCGAGGTGGGGCTGTAAGACGGAGACGTGGGCGAGTAGCTGGGCGAAGTGGGCGTGTAATTGGGTGAGGTCGGGCTGTAACTGGGAGAGGTCGGGGAACACGAGGCGACGTTGGAGAATACGAAGGAGAGGTTGGGGAGTACGACGGGAAGTGGGCGAGTAGGATGGAGAGGTGGGCGAGTACGACGGAGAGGTGGGGCTGTAACTGGGGGACGTCGGGGAGTAAGAGGGCGACGTCGGGGAATACGAAGGAGATGTCGGGAGTAAGATGGAGAGGTGGGCGAATACGACGGGGACGTCGGGGAGTACGAGGGCGACGTGGGTGAATAGCTTGGGGAGGTCGGGGAATAAGACGGAGAAGTTGGAGAGTAGGACGGAGAGGTTGGGGAATAAGATGGAGATGTGGGACTGTAGTTGGGGCTGGTGGGAGAGTAGGAAGGAGAGGTGGGAGAGTACGATGGGGATGTGGGGGAGTAGCCGGGGCTTTGGGGGGTGTAGCCTCCAGGGGAGCGCGGCTCGTACGCCGGAGACGTGGGGGAATAGTTAGGAGACATGGCGCCACCTGGAGGTGAGAAAGCACAAAAATAAGATTCAAGCTGAAAGTAAAATTCACATTTTATATTAAATGTAACCTGCAGAATAAAAAAAATAAAATCCTGACTTTAATCCTAAATATGACACAAAAGATCCTAAGATCACCTGGAGAGGGAATGTAAGGACTGGCAGGACCAGGAGACCCAGGTGAGCCGGGTGTAGGAGACCAGGCAGGCGAGTACCCCGGAGAGAAGCCGCTAGCATCGGAGGCGACACTGGGTGAAAACCCGGCAGCTCCGGGAGTCATTCCACTTCCTGTTCGGAGGAAAAAGTGCAAGAATGAAGCACAGAAACAAAAATAATAAACGCTGTAACAGAGCACTAAAGTGAAACAGCCGCCTGCACGCACCGACGCTGGGAGACCATGAGCCGTACGCCGGGGTGGCCCCAGTGTTCCAGGGCGTCATGGATGGAGACATGCCACTCATAGGGCTGGGGGCGGAGCCAAAGAACATTCCGGTTGCTGTAAAAGAAAGAATTAAAACACGTGAATTGATATAATTAAGATCACATTTGTTTTCGTTTGGCTCAGAAAACCCAAACAAGCCCACTTACGTCCGGCTACGCTGATTCCAGGAATGTTGGTGGGAATCTCCATGCCGTATTTGCATTTTTCGGCATCCAGGAGCAGGTCGAAGCAGCCGGTGCCTGCAGGAGCCAGCTGTCCGAGCATGATGTTTTCAGACACGCCCTTCATGGGATCGCATTCTCCGTGAGACGAGGCTTCCATCAAGACATCCACCTACAGAAAAACAAGAGAAATAAAAAAAAAAAAAAAAAAAAAAAAAAAAAAAAAAGGCAATGTGAATGCTGTCTAATTTCAAAGCCATGACCGAAGGAAGGCAAAAAATATATATATATTTAATAAACAATAACAGTAAACGAAAATAACTTTTCATTGCAGTTGCAATTAAAATACTTTATTATAAAAAATGGCAATGTTGTGTTCTAACCGTCTCTTCAAAAGAGCACTTCATGAGCGGGCCGGTGTCCTGTCTGTTGATGCCGTGACGGGTGATGGCCATGAGGTGACCTCTGCAGGTCATGGTGTCGCACAGGAGGGCAAGATGGCGATAGTTCACGTAGGAACCGTCAAAAGAGATGACGTGATACAACTCTCTTTCCAGAGCCTTACGCACTGCCTCGATCCCCAGGACCTAGCAAAAAAAATAAAAAATAAAAAGTATATATAATATTACTACTTTAAAGATCAACATATCCTTTATCGGTTCTAAAACACCATCTTACAGTGAAAATCTCCACGATATCGTTGGAAGTGGTCCTGACTGGGTCGACGTCCTTCTCACTGAGGACTCTCATGAGACTGACGCCGTCCGTCTCGAGGATCCATTCCTGTAGCGCTTTAAATTCTCCCTCCTCCGTTATTATGGTCTTCTTTTTGTTCTCTGTTTGAGGGAGATGCATGTAGACCTTAAGGAGAAGGAAAAGAAAAAAAACGAGTAAAGAGTCAATAAACATGAGCTTCAGACTTTTACACGGGTAAGGTCTCGGCGATTTGCGTCTTGTCCCACCTTGCTGATCTGCTCGATGCCTTGTAGGGTCATGTCTGTCAGCATGTTGGACTCAATGCACCGCAGAAACACGTCATCGTCCATCTTGTCCACCACCTCCTCGTCCTGCCAAAGAATTTAACCAGTTTAATGAAATGTGCGTGTAATGCGAAGTAGAGGTCGACCGGTTTGTCACTGATAGTTTTTCCGGGTTGCGTTATACAGTACACTAGAGGCGAATCACTGACGCCACGTGCTGTTTAATTTGTGTGTTTTTTTTTCTTCATTTAATTTTTTATGTACCCATTTCAAGTGTTCCTTCGTTCGAAACCACATCTTTTCATTCTTCATTTATCCTGTAATTCATTCATTGCATCTTATTTTATAGTCCTATCTATATCCTCTGTATATACATCGTATCACTCCATCTTAAAAACTATCAGCTGATTAATTGGTTATCGGCAACGCATGATCCAAGTACGGTCTCTAGTCAAGAGAGACGTCCTGATGGGGGAAGGGTGATTTATTCATTTTATTTTTTATTATTATAAACCTACTAGAATCCAGACTCACCTCCTGGAACTTGTTCTCATCGCTGTTCATGATTCGGATACGCAGCACCAGCTTTTCAGCGTTATCGTCGTTGAAGATGCAGTTCAGATCGTCACCAAAACCTGCAACATGGAAACAAGGAGCGAATTATATAGGGACCATGTTTATGTTTTTTTATATAAATAAATAAACAAAACTCTTCCTCACCTGCATTAATCTTCTCTGCGATCTGCTCCATGGAGAGCTTGCGGTCAGTCATGTGTTTCCTGTCCAACTCAATACGCAGAAGCCAAGGAGAAATACGGGTCACGTCGAAGTCGGGCATCTCGTAGTAAACGTTCACCCACTCCTGGTCCTCGGACACTACCGTGCTCTGAGGGTTGGGGTCGTAGTAGATAGCCGTGTTGGCCGTGACCTTGCGCAGCGTCGTGTGCTCCAGGCGACACAGGATGTCTTTGGCGCGCTCTGCGTCGCGGGCCGCCTGGCCCAACAGGAACACTGTCAGAGACGGAGTTTTGGGACGCTTGGAGATGTTGATCAGCTCTTTTAGACGAGGCACACCCAGGGTGACGTTCTTAGCGGACACTCCAGCGTAGTGGAAGGTGTTCAGGGTCATCTGAGTGGCCGGCTCACCCAGAGACTGAGCAGCCAGAGCACCCACCATCTCACCTGGGTGAACCTAGAACATTTCAAGAATTAAAATCTAACCATGCTCTTTAAAAAGCAACAGGCTGGGATTTTGGTTTTGCTCACAATCGACTGGTTGAACTTCGTCTCGATCTCTCCCAGGAGCCATTCGAAGGCCTCAGAGCTGAGTCGAAACTCCTCCGTCATGCGTCTGGAACAGAGGGTGGAGCGAAGGTGGATGTTGAGGAGCAGCGTGGCGTTCTGCTGGGCCTGCTTGCTCAAGGGATCGTCCCCGTTCACGATCACCAGCTTCTTGCTCAGTTCTTGCACGCCTGCGTGGGGAAACGAATGTAATGAATCCAACGCTTCAAAATATTGAAATTTGTCCTATAGAAATGTTTCAATTACAATAATACAAGTTACAATAATGGACATGAGTACGGATTCCAAACCACACAAGCTTACACACCTTCCACTACTCTTAAAGGGTTGAGATCGGTCGGAGTTCGCGGGTTGATACGGAAAATCTTTTGCGCGTTCCAGATCATTCTTGCAAGATTGCACGGCAGCACTACCTGCAGAAAAATGCAAGAAATGACACAGATGACCTGGATAATACGGCACGATCGTCTTTTATAGTGTCTGTAGCAAACAATTTGTCATTCTATAATTTTTTGCAGTGGTGATTCTCCCCCCCTCCAAACATACATTTATTGAATTTGATATGATTTAATTTCTTTATTTAAAAAAAAACAAAATCAAACCTTGCTGTCTCCAGTAGGGAAAATGGCCCTCAAGACCTCTCTGTCCTCCTTCATTTTCTCAAACTCCTTCTCCAGAGAGCTCTGCACGTGCGCATTGGTCATCACTTCCTTCAACACGTCCTCCTGCAGCGTGCGCCGGAGAGCTCGCTCGTTAGCGTAGTCGAACTTGAACCTGGTGGATTGGACGGTTTAAGGTCACAATGTTGACAATCGTGTAGGCTTGGAAAGTGATGCGAACCTGAATATGACCAAGTGACTCACTTCTTCTCAAATGCTTTATGGGATGGTTTAAGCGTAGCCATGTTCTGGAACTCGACAGCCTCTCCAGCCAGGCCGTCCTCTCCGTATCGCAGCTGCACCACCTGGTTAATGGAGTTCCTCACAGTGGCGTCGTATTTCACCATTACAGACTCCATAGATTTGATCAGACGACGCTGGATATAACCTGAAAAGAACAAGACACGAATAGAAGTCGTGAAGGTGGTCATGTCCAACATGGGTACAGTAAATGCAGCTGTTTAGGTTTTATATCATGTATATACCTGTCTCAGCTGTTTTGACGGCTGTATCGATCAGACCCTCTCTACCTCCCATGGCGTGGAAAAAGAACTCTGTAGGTGTCAGACCGGCGAGGTACGAGTTCTCCACAAACCCCCTGCTCTCAGGACCGTAGTCGTCCTTTATGAAGTGAGGAAGAGTGCGGTGCTTGAAGCCAAAAGGGATTCGTTTACCCTCAACGTTCTGCTGGCCCACCACAGCAATAACCTACACAACAAAAGCATGCAAGGTCGACCTTTTAGAACATATACCGAAAAATAAATCGGAAATAAAGCTCTATTAAGGACAAGTGTCTGACCTGTGAGATGTTAATTTTGGAGCCCTTAGACCCGGCCACCACCATGGATTTGAAATTGTTGTACTCCGACAGCGACTTCTGAGCAGAAGATCCAGTCTTGTCTCGAGCGTCGTTCAGGATACGGTTGACCTGATTTTCAAAGGTCTGTCTCAGAGTGTTACCTGGAGTTGGCTCCAGTTCGTTGTTGTGAGCCTTTTCGATGACCTGGGAGTGAAGTGTAATGAGAGTAAGTGCATATATTTAAAAAAATATTTAAATAAGCTCCACCCTTTTGCAATTGCAGTTTGGCTCACGGCCAGCAGGGGGCTTTAAAAGCCAACAAAAATGAACAGCTTTCACAATTTTTAGACTAAAGACACTAATTGGGCTCACCTCTATCACATCCTGCTTGGCCTTCTTGATCGTGTTCTGGATGTCAAGATACGTCTTCGCGTCAGCGATAGAATCACCGATGCCGATTGAGTGACCTAGAAAAGGAGTAAAATAAAAATCAGCTGTCTACATAAACCAAGCTCATAATGATCAAACAATTCAACACAAGTACTTACCCTCGATGAGCAGCCAGTTGTTGACGACAGTCTGAATGTTGGAGTAGAAAAGACGGGTGATGTCATGACCCATTTCCAGGTAGGAGATGTGGACAAGAGAACCGGCAGACGTACCGAGGGACTTCTTACACAGGATCCCCATGATCAGCTCTCCGTTCTCCACGATCACCTGCAACAGGAAGATGCAGCTTTTGTCCCATACAATACAGTGAAATTCAGTTGAAGAACTACTCCTGCGAGACATCCATGTGGTCTTTAGGTTTTCCAAACCCCCTAATGTAATGCAGGGTGCAGTCTCATGTAAAACCTCTACTGTCGGCCTTTACTTATAAGTACTAATTAAAACCAGGCCCACCTTTGTGTCTCCAGGAGAGATGTGCTTATACGGGCCGCTGTCCTCGTCGTCCGGATGCGTGCTGTGCGTACGGATCACGTTGATGTGGCCGGGAATGATCAAGCTGAAGATCTGTTTGCCGGTCCACAGCGGGCGTGGCTTCAAGATGGCAGGCTGGGGCACTTTGCCGTCCCAGGAGGACAGGAACATCAGTAGGTTCATAACTTCACCCTGATTGAAGGAGAGAACCTTCAGTCTAGTGTCAACACTCGTCTTTCCGATCATTGAGGAGGAGTTTGACCGATACACACCCTCTCTAAGAAGACGTCTCTTTTGGTAAACTTGCGCACGGCTGTAAGCGTGTCCTGCACGATACCCATGACGGGTCTGTTGGACTGCGGTGTGACGATCATACGCGGTACCATGGCAAGCTCCTGGATCTCGGCACGGGTCTCGAGGGACTGGGGCAGATGCAGGTTCATCTCGTCTCCGTCGAAGTCTGCGTTATAGGGAGTCGTTACACTGTGGGGGAAGGAGAGAGGATTTTTATTCTGTTTGTGCCGCATTAAAAAAAAATCCAGACTGAAAAATTAAAGATGTAGTGTAAAGTTTTTTTTTTTTTTTTTTTTTAAATGGTTTCCTACATTCATACACAATCACAAAAATCTGCGATTTGGACAATATACAAAGAATGTTTTCACTTGAAATAAGCCCCGCCCCCATCCAGAACAAGCGACTCAACAAAAAAAATGTCCGCTTTGTGATGTAATTCACCCCCACAGCCAGCAGAGGGCTCCAAAACACACACCTGAGATTGAGTCGAAAAGTAGACCATGGCAGGATTCGAACCCTGTGGCCCATCATAGACATCTTGTGCAAGGTGGGCTGTCTGTTAAAGATGACAATGTCACCGTCGCACATGTGCCGCTCCACCTAAAGGAAAGAATCGAATTTACGTTCGACAAGAGTTTAAAAATGAATAAGAAGATTTAAAGAACAGCGTTAGTTTACCTTATAGCCGATCTGAAGGTGAAGGTCGCTCGGTTTCGGGTGGAACCGGAGGTCGATCCGGTCGCCGTTATCACGGATGATGTATTTGGCTCCGGGATACTGACTGTTTCCTCTCCGAACGAGCTCCTGCAATCTGAAAAGGAAATCAAAGTCCATCAGTCGATACAATATCCGATACAATCGTAGAAGTATAACAGAAATTTCATGGAAGTGTCTATCAAGCAACATCAAAGCATTGCTGCTAAACTGGGAGATGAAGCAGAGATGAAACTGTTACCTGTCGATGTTGAACGGAGTGACGATCTCAGGGAAGGTCATGTTAGCGGCGATGGATCGGGGCACGCCCACCTGGTCGATCTGCAAGTTGGGGTCGGGTGTGATGACCGTTCGGGCGGAGAAGTCCACACGCTTTCCCATCAGGTTTCCTCGCACACGGCCTTCCTTCCCCTTCAGCCTCTGCTTGATGGATTTGAGCGGACGACCAGATTTTTGCATCGCCTGAAAGAAAGATTTAACACTTTATTTACTATTACAGAAAAACAAAAGGAAAAACTCATTCAAATTCAGAATACACAAAAAGTGTGCGTATGTAATTTTCAGATGTTAAATAAATAGTGTTGAAATGGTCATCAGCTTGTTTATGGATGGGAATTGAAGTGACAGAGCAGTTAGGGGAAGATATGAATGATGAGTAGGAGTGGACATTCCAAATACAATAATCAATAAATAAATAAAATAAAAAAAACACGTACACTGCTGTGTCTCAATACTTTTGTCTGTGTGGTGAATTATACAGTGTGAATAACATCCATGTATAACATTTATTTAAAATGATCTTACTCGGGGCAGACCCGGCAGTTCGTTGTCCACCATGGTGGCCACGTGGAACTGCAGGAGCTTCACGTCTTCAGCTATAACGTGAGCCGCAGCGCCGCTCTGCTCGTTCCGCCGCAGCTGGTTATTGATTTTCACGATGTCTGCTAGCTTGTGAGTCAAATCATCCTGAAGAAAACCCAAAGAGCGGTTTAATGGTCAAATTGCGAGCACGGGCTGGTGACGTCATTTACACACGTTCTTTTTTTTATACAAAAAAAAAAAAAAAAAAAAAAAAGTAAAGTTGACGAATACAGAAAATTACTCCATAAATTATTGGATTCAGTTTAATTATGAGATTTAACACCAAAATATTAATTGGGAAAAACGGAAAAAATGTTGAAATTTAAATAAATTTAAATGTAATAAATTTAAATAAAAGACCTGTAGTTATTACTTTCTCTTGGACAAGTTAAAGAATTGTAAATCCAGGTCTCTTCAGCCTCTCACCTGGTTCCGGGCCGAGCCCTGCATGACCACAGCCGGTCTGACTGCAAGCGGTGGTACGGGCAGCACCGTGACGATCATCCACTCGGGTCGTGCGTACTTGGGATCCATCCCCAGGATGAGATCCTCCTCGTCCGAGATGCGTTTAAAGATCTCGTGTACGCGTTCGGGGCTGAGGAGGATCTTCTTCTCCTGAGAGTCTTCGTTCACGTGCTTCCACTCGGCGTACAGCTCCAGGCCCGAGCGCCGGATACGAGGCTGGTAGCGTCCGCATCCGCCGTGACCCTGAACACGAGCGCGGGAAAAATCAATACATTTCATTCTTTGAGTAAACAAACACACTGTTCTTGGATCAGCCAGGGGTTTTACAGCTCACCTTTTCTTTCGTGAGATCTTCGTCATTCTCCTGCTGCTCAACTCCGAACTTGTTGTCCATCTCCTCTCCGCCTTCGCAGATGTTTTTACCTTTGCACAGGTCATACACGTGCATCAGGCGCTTTCGAGGCTGGCCTTTCGACTTGCCCAGGATGTCTTTGATCTTTGGGTTGTTCTGCAGCACGGACACGCAAACAGACGTTGAGCAACGTTACACGTCTGAAGAACTAGAATGTTATATAAACAACCGGTGATGTATAAGAATTAAACTACACACCGCATCAACCAGCAGCTTGGAGCAAAAGAAACACACACAGCGGAGGACCTTCATGATCTTCGTGATGAAGCCTACGTGAAAGACGGGCTTGGCCAGCTCGATGTGACCGAAGTGACCAGGGCATTCAGTCATGTTCCCTAAATCATAAACAGTTCAAGATCAGAGATTCAGACATCAAGGTAAAATCAGTGCATATTTTCTTTTTTTAAATCGCTGATTATGTGCTGATCTGTTGTGTTATTTTATCCTTCAAATATTACAACTTTAACTTTCTTGTTTAAAAAAAATTAATCTTAACTATATTTTATTACACACATTTCTTGAATGGTTTTAACTTCCCAAATGTTTTTTAATTTCTTTAAAAAAAAATACAAAAATATTTAGATCTTATAATGCAATCTGTTTATCCAATTATTACGAGTTGTTTCCCCCAAATATTAAATTAACTTTAGAAAAAGTTTAGACGTATTTAGAATAAACGTGAGAATTTTATCTACTCCAAATATTAGGTCTTGGTTTTATTTGTAAGTATTTCAAAATTTACCACTCATAATAAAATGACTTGTTTAAAAAAAAAAAACTGAATTATTATATATTCGGAAAGATTTATGTTCCAAAAACAGAACATCTGTAACAAAAAATCTGTAACATCCAAGATCCTGCAATAATTGTGGATTAAACGAAGATCAGCTTCAGCGCTGGTCTCGGACACAAAACCCACCTGCACAAGTCTGACATCTCCCCGACCTCTCGATCACGCCCTGCCGAGGGTCCATGAGCCCACCCAGCTTGGGCCGTCCTCCCTCTGTGGTCTCGGGGTACTTGATTCCCCCTTCTGTGACGGACATCCGTTTCTGCAAAGAGACCATATGAATAAAAAAATAATCCCCCAAAAAACACACTGTTCCTTAAGATTCTTATTGACTATCCATAACAGCCATTTATAAACACTGAAAGTGCAACATGCAGATTTGTCTTCTAATAAGAGAGCATGAATTATTCAGTCTTGCATCCATTCGTTCATAACTAACCAATCATAACCCAATTACCAAAACACCTCTTCTGATCACCTTGAACCCTTTCCAGATGTGCACATCATTGCATTTTTTATTTCTTCATAAACCCCCACCTTATTAAACCTCTTCCTATCCCATATCAATAATAATTCATCATTCTCTCTCCTGCATTTGCACATCTGAGTGGATTTAATTAAATATTGACTCATTTGAAAGACGTTTGCTTCGTGCATTGGTTTTGCATGATCAATAATAAGACAAATAAAGTGCACAAAGTGTGTTTTTTCCTACAATAAAAATAAATGCATGCCTTGGATTCCATTTGCAACAAAAACAGATTTTATTGTCATGAGATGAAAAGGGAGTTTGACAGCTAGAAACAGTGACTCGGTTGTAAAACAGTAAAGAAATGCAGCCTATTTTATGTATAGCCCGAATTTGTGCAACTTTCTGCACGTGCGCGAGTGCGCGCGGTTTAGCCAGCAATGCTAAGCTAACGCTAAAACATAAAGCGCGGCGGAGGGGGAGTATAATAAAAATAAGGAAAACATAACTAAGATTTCGGGTCAAAACTGATTTATAAGTGGTTAGGATGTTAATAAGCAACAAAAGAAACCGTATAAAAAACACCTAACGCAAAGGAGAAGACCTACAAGCTCATCAGGGCTGATGATGCCGAACTGAACTCTCTTGATGAGGCGCAGTGGGCATGCGCTGTCGCTGGAAGGCGGTCCGTGCATCCTGTCTATTCAAAGAGACGCGTCCTCCCCTCGGCACGCCGCTTTTCAACCAGAGCTCTGAAACGCCACCAAGACCCCTCTTCCTTGCACCGAGGGGTGACCGGAACGTGTCCGATGGCGCTTTCCAAAGCGAACCACGTTTGTTATCACTCAACGTGCGTAGTAATTCACTACTAAAACCTATAATAAACCAACCCGCTAACTCTTCTCCTCCCCTTGATCTGAACTCTTGTGCGCTCTAAGCGCATCTGAAAGAAAGCTGCTCGCACACGTCTTTATATAGACTGAAACACAGCTACGGGTTAAACCACTCTCTTTCACAGGGGTGAACGTGTCCGAGGGTGGGTTGTCCTGCTGTACTCCTAAACGCTAATTGGCTACACGGACGTTGGCGATACATATTTCATAAGGAAACACGCCCAGCCAATCAGGAAACACGTTTTGTTGCTCAACCAATCCTAATACGAAGAAGGCGGAACGTCTTGAAACGACCCCTTTATTGGTCTACATAAGGTAGTCCGCAAGCACGCTTATGAATATGTATGAGCAAAGAAAGCGCTGGCCAATCAGAACAAGCTACAGCGCGCTTCGTAGGCGTCCCGCCTCTTTCACGGAAATTCCCGAAGTTTGCCGAACGCTGTTTTACCCCCGTCTAAGCAAAAGTAAAAAAACCCTTCTGTGCCGTCCGTCTCGCGCCGACCAGCTACGGGTGCTGGGAAAGAAGCTCGCACGAAAGGCCTACCTCATGCACTGAAGAGTCACCCCTATTTATAAGACTTATTTTTTATTATATATGGTTTCAAATGCCTATAACGACATTTAATGATATTTTGAACACGATTGCCGTTTTTTTGGTAGCGATTTTTAAACATTTGCTTCTATTTTATGGGAAAATGCAAGAAGCCTCGGACTCGAGTTAAACCAATGACCGGACAACTGACACTGAATTTCGGTATGCGGAGTTGGAAAGCCCCCGGAAAGCCTGAAGCTTTGTCCCAACTATATTTTAGGATATTCTTGATATACAAAATGTCGGAATGTATTGCTTAGTGTTTGTGAGACGATTGCTTAAAAGTTGTGGTACGTATTTTTAGCTTTTATACTTTTATTTCCGCGTGTTAACCTGTAGGCCGCGTTTTTGGTCGTGGATAGCTAACGTTGGGTAACAGAAGAAAAAAGAGCTGTTTGAGAAATATTGAAAGGATTTCCAATAATGCGGCTTATTTAAGTGTAATTGGGGAAATATTTACATTTTATTGTCGTCTTTAGCAAAAAAAGTGCGTTAGGTAACGGCGGGTTATAACTATAAGGTTATAGTGTGGAATTTAGGTTAAATATATTAAAATATATGCGATCACTTGGTTAAAACTACGATGATCAACTAATATTTCTTTTAATTATACGTGTTTGTATTTTTTTATATATATTTGTTCGTGTACAGCTTGCTTTCATTAGAAGGAGAACGTTAATGCACAATATGGCCGCCGCGGTTGTTAGCTTCCTAGCTTAGCATAGTTCTGTCTTCTCACACACACACACAACAGCGGATTGAGGAGAAGAAAAAGAAATAATCCGAATGTTTAAATCGTCTACTAATAAATATGCACAAGTATAATCTAAATTATAAATTTAACTACCATAAAAATGTAATAGTCGATTTTACACGTAATCTTTTACCTGGTGAGGTGAAATTTCTTTATTTTAGATTGAGCCCCTTTCCTCTCTTTCTTTTATAAAAATCTATTTCGACACGTGAATCGATTATTAGTCGATTAAACACTAATAATCGGTCATTTATTATGTAAGAAAGTGAATCCTAGTAAACTATAGGCTAAGGCTAGTTGCCATGGTGATTGTTTTCACCCTGAAATGTATAAATATAAGCATATATACATTTAGAATTAATATAATACGGTGTTTTATTGATACGTGTGTGTTAAACGATTTTATTTAATTTAATCAAAAGATAAACGAGTGCTCGCGCGCAATGCTAAGTCCGGTAGCTAGCATCATGCTGGACTAGCATATAGTCTTGAGTTCGACATTAAATCGGTTTATTTGCTTTTAATGATTTATATTAATTATACGGTTTGTTCGGGATTAGTGTTTTCTTTTAGCAGTAGTGGATAATTAAATTGTTATAGCAGGTTAGTTAGCTAGAGGTCTTAGCTAGCTAAGAGTAAACGCTTTGTTGCGAGTCGTGTCTTTATATCAATATATTTCTGTATATAAATTAATTATTTATATATTCATACATCCATGTTGGTGGGAAGAAATAATATTCTTAGCTAAATGTATGTTTATTGTCGTTAAAACGGCTGTAAACGGTGTTGAGGGCTGCTGTTGGTGTGTCAGTATGGCGGATGAGACTCATGAAAATGGAGTCTGTTCTGTTGCAGGCTTGTTTTTGTGTAAGGAACAGAGGAACCAGGCTGAGTCATCTACCCCAGCTACCATGCCTCCTTCCGTATTATTATTATATTCACCGTCCAAGCAGTCATCTCAGGCCCGACTATCAAAGCACTGAATATAGGAGCTAGAACCAGAGAAGGAATTCCCGTCCTGTGAGGGAGGTGAAGATCGTGTATTCTGCTTTACCTGTAAGTCAGGTCCGTGAGGTCTTTTCAGGGGAAAGTACCCCGGGGATAGAAGTCGCTCGGTGATGTCACGTGTCTCCGGTTATTGTACGTTTGTTGTGCGGATGCACTGGAGAGGATACGTGAAGGATTGTATTGGACAGGTCCAAATACGAGGTAGTTTTTATTTCACGACAAGTTATTTTGGCACCGTGCCAAACACAAGTGAAATTTGTTTTTGGAATATTTTATACTAAGAATGCAGACACTAAAAAACAGACATGAAAGTATTCTGGTGATTAGACATTGGAAACTGTTGTGTTGGAGAAGTTCAATTTCAATTCAATTCATTATTTGTATAGCGCTTTTAACAATGAACATTGTCTCAAAGCAGCTTTACACAGATAATGTGGTGATTAAACATAAATATGTTCTTTGTAAGTATGTTTGTCCCTGATGAGTAACTGTGGCAAGGAAAAACTCCCCGAGATGGCATAAGGAAGAAACCTTGAGAGGAACCAGACTCAAGAGGGAACCCATCCTCATCTGGGTTGCACCAAATGTCCATTTGAAGCAGATATACAATGTTGTGGGGAAGTGAAGAAAAGAGTGCAGGCAGGGTGGAGAAGAGTGATCGCAGGAGTTATTTGTGACAGTAGAGTATCTGTGCGAGTGAAAGGGAAAGTTTATAGGACTGTGGTGAGATCTGAGATGATGTGTGGATTAGAGATGGTGGCATTGAGTAAAAGACAGGAGGTGGAGCTGGAGGGAGCAGAGCTGTAGTGACAACGATGGACAGGATTAGAAATGAGTTTATTAGAGGGACAGTGCATGTAGGACGTTTTGGAGACAAGGTGAGGGAGGTGAGATTGAGATGGTTTGGACATGTGCAGAGGAGGGACATGGGGTATATCAGTAGGAGAATGCTGAGGATGGAGCCACCAGGAAGGAGGAAAAGAGGAAGACCAAGGAGGAGGTTCATGGATGTGGTGAAAGAAGACATGCAGGTAGTTGGTTTGAAAGAGGCAGATGTAGAGGATAAGGAGGTTTGGAGACGTATGATATGCTGTGGCGACCCCTGTGAAGCAACCGAAAGCAGAAGACGACATTGGGAACTATGGTGATCACCGATTAGTTGTTGGACATTGGGAGATGATGTTTGGAAATTTGAGAACTAGGGTAATTCGTGCTTGGACATTAAGAATAATGTTTATTAGACATAAACAGTGGTGACTAGAGGGTGGACATTGGGAGTAATAGTCAAGTCAAGAAGCTTTTATTGTCATTTCAACCATATATAGCTGATGCAGTACACAGTGAAATGAAACAACGTTCCTCCTGAACCCAGGTGCTACATAAAACAACATAAAACAACAGTCACAGAACAGAAGAACACAGGGCCAGGAACTAAGATCCTCGCCACATAAAGTGCATGTGTGCAACTGGTGCAAACAGTGCAAGAGACAACACAAGACAGTGCAAGACAACACAGGACAGTGCAGGACAATACACAAAATATAAAAATAAAAACAGCAATAGCTCCGCCAGTAAAACCTGTCGTGACCAGAATAAGGTGCACAGTAGCAGAAAAATGTAAACAGAGAAATGTAAACAGACACACGCAATAGTGATCTGTGATTAAAAAATTGGGAATTATAGTGACTAGTGATTGGACATTGGGAATAATGGGGCTGTAGACTGTACATTTGGGAACTATGGTGATCACTGGTTAGACATTGTGAACTGTGGTGATTAGTTGTTGGACATTGAGATTAATGGCGATCAGCGATTGGACTTTGGAAACGATGATCAGCGGTCTACGTTGAGAACTATGGTGATTAGCGGTCTACGTTGAGAACTATGGTGATCAGTGGTCTACGTTGAGAACTATGGTGATTAGCGGTCTATGTTGAGAACTATGGTGATCAGTGGTCTACGTTGAGAACTATGGTGATCAGTGGTCTACGTTGAGAACTATGGTGATCAGCGGTCTATGTTGAGAACTATGGTGATCAGTGGTCACGTTGAGAACTATGGTGATCAGCGGTCGTTGAGAACTATGGTGATCAGCGGTCTATGTTGAGAACTATGGTGATCAGTGGTCTACGTTGAGAACTATGGTGATCAGCGGTCTACGTTGAGAACTATGGTGATCAGCGGTCTACGTTGAGAACTATGGTGATCAGCGGTCTATGTTGAGAACTATGGTGATCAGTGGTCTATGTTGAGAACTATGGTGATCAGTGGTCTATGTTGAGAACTATGGTGATCAGCGGTCTATGTTGAGAACTATGGTGATCAGCGGTCTACGTTGAGAACTATGGTGATCAGTGGTCTATGTTGAGAACTATGGTGATCAGCGGTCTACGTTGAGAACTATGGTGATCAGTGGTCTATGTTGAGAACTATGGTGATCAGCGGTCTACGTTGAGAACTATGGTGATCAGTGGTCTATGTTGAGAACTATGGTGATCAGTGGTCTATGTTGAGAACTATGGTGATCAGCGGTCTATGTTGAGAACTATGGTGATCAGTGGTCTATGTTGAGAACTATGGTGCTCAGGGGTCTACGTTGAGAACTATGGTGATCAGTGGTTGGGATAATGGTAATTAGAACAACGCAGTCACTCACTGACAAAGAATTGAACAAACCTGGTCTCTCGTCTCGTTTATCAGCAGCCGGAAAGCACAAAAGGAATCCCAAGTTATCTTCTTGCCCTTGGAGCAGGGTTTCTTGGAAGTCCATATACATCTCCTAAATAAACTTTTGACAGTATGGGGAAAAAGTACAGTCCTAATACAGATGATCTGAGCAATTCCCACACGTATACATGCAAATTACATTCTCAAGAAATGTCAGTGTTCTGAATGTCTTTTACAGCACAGGTTCCTGTACTTGGAAGACTGCAGCACTGTAGGGTTTCTAGGAACAGGGTGAAGAACCAAGAAGTGTCCAGGAAATGTATCTTCATGAGAGAGAGATTTTGTAGCTCTTTTTAAGATGGTGTTTGGTCTTGAGTCAGAAGTTTGCTAGGGGTTTTTAGTTTGCTTCCTGATTTCTTATGCATGTTTGTCACACTAATGTTTCAGATCATCAAACTTATAAAAAAATTAGTAGAAGATAACACAAGTGAACTCAACATGCTGTTTTTAAATAAAGGTTTTTATTATTGAAGGAAAACAAAATCCAAACCTACATGGCCCCGTGTGAAAGTGTTTGCCCCCTAAACCTATTAATTGGTTGGGCCGCCCTTAGCAGCGTCAACTGCAATCAAGAGTTTGTGATAACTCGCACTGAGTCTGTTTCAGCGCTGTGGAGGGATTTTGGTCACTCATCTATGCAGAATTGTTGTAATTCAGCCACATTGGAGCGTTTTCGAACATGAACCTTCTTTTTAAGGTCATGCCACAGCATCTCCAGCGGTTTTGGTCTTGAAACTCTGCCATGCGTCTATTTCTTAAGGTGGAGTCATGAACATGGACCTTAACTGAGGCGAGTGAGACCTGCAGTTCTTTGGATGATGATGTTGGGTCTTTTGTGACCTTTTGGATGAGCCACTCCTGGGAATGTTCTTCACTGTTCCATGTTTTTGCCCCGTGTGGCTCTAACTGTGGTTTGCTGGAGTCCCAAAGCTTTAGAAACGTCTTTATAACCTTTTCCACACTGATGGATCTCAATTACTTACTTTCTCATTTGTTTCTGAATTACTTTGGATCTCAGCATGATGTGTAGCTTTTAAGGATCTTTTGGTCTACTTCACTTTGTCAGGCAGGTCCTATTTAAGAGATGTATTGATGAACAGGTGTGGTAGTAATCAGGTCTGGGTGTGGTGAGAGAAATTTAACTCGGGTGAGATAAACAGTTTTAACAGGGGGGCAAACACTTTCTCACACGGGGCCATGTAGTTTTGGATTTTGTTTTCCCTCAATAATAAAAATCATTTAAAATCTGCATGTCGTGTTCACGTGTTATCTTTTACTAATATTTACATTAGTTTGGTGATCTGAAACATTAAAACAAAACGTGTACGTATTCACGTGTAATTTTACCTCATAATGGAGAAAACACAGCCTTTTTCTAAGCGTTGCTTTGAGTTTCCTTAAAACCTTGAGCAGAAATGAAAGGAATAACTCGTCCCTGTCTATTTTAGATCTTCCTAACAGCACATTTGCATGTCGGATCATGTAAAGTAAGCTCCACTGTAAGTCGGGAAAGGTGAGACCGTTCCTGATCATGTTCTGTTGGAGGAGTTTAGGTGCTTTACGTGGGCGTGTAACAACTTGTGATCCTGTGTACCTGCTGAAATCAGTGTTCGGGCTGGTGAAAGGAAATGTGTTGATTAAACATGAATTAAACTTTTATTTGATCAGGAATTACTTTGATAACTCGTAACATACATATATATATATATATATATATATATACACACACACACACACACACACACACACACACACACACACAACAATGAGAATAAAATCTTACTTTCACACCAGAACTTCTCCTGTCTTGCTTATAATAACTTGAAATTGATCCCCTCAGGTGAACCCTGATCCTGATAGCAGCATGAACTCCTCTCAGACGTGTTCCTGTTAGGTTTCAACTCAAAAGCGCCACCTTGTGGCTAACGTCAGAAGTTTATTACACAACTTTTTCCACACTCAGAGCCTCCTCTGCTGGAGTACACATGCTACTGATGGGACTACAGAGACCAGTCTCTTCCTGGTACAAGATACTGTGAGGTTTTAGAGCTACTTTAAACTTAACTTATGTGCAGAATTATAAGAGAAAATATTAGCAGATATTTATCTCGACGTAAACATGTGGGTTTTTTTTTTTTTTTTTTTTGGAATAGAGCATTGTGTCACAACCTTCATACGAAGAACTCAAACTTGATTGTGGGCCGAATCCTGCATTATGTCATATATTTATATTAAAATTAAAGTCGCTAAAAATTATTTACAAAGTTGTAGTTCAGTGAAATGTATAGTACAACAGAGATTAATGACTAATACACCTATTCAGTGTTCTCTAATGAGAGATGTGTAGCTAGTCTGTAATTTCCAGAAGTGGAAAAATATTCCCTATTTTGGGAATATCTGGAATATTTTGTGCTTCTAATGATCCCATGTAGAAACCTGGACCTTATTAACCTATTAACTGACAGCAGGTTTGATAAATGTTTAATGTTCTGTCATTCCGACTGAACTCATCTACGGTTGAAGCTGTAAACAGAGGTCATCAATCCTATTGTTTGGGAGCTAAATGTCCTTCAGATCACAGTTTCAGCTGAAATGTAGATTATAATAATAAAAAACAGAAGTATATGTCAAAATGAGAATTTTTACAGTATAAATGAACTATATTTTATATTCCCTGACACACTTTTGTCAAAACCTGACTTTTCGACACATGCTTTTTTCCCCCCATAAACAGTTGTACAGGATGTCTTTCGATGCAGGAGCATGAAAAACTCCCTTCACTTGAACTAGGAGATCCAAACCTGTTCCAGCATGACGATACCCCTGTGCACAAAGCCAGCTTCATGAAGCTCTGCTTTATGAGTTGGGAGTGGAAGATCTTCTGCTATAGATCTATGACCTTAACGCTATTGATCATAAATGAATGTGAACACTGACTGCACTCCAGGTCTCCTCACACACATCAGTACCTGACTATATGAATTTACCTTGTGGCTGAATGAATCTAGTGGAACATCTTCTCAAAAGAGCGAAGGTCATTATAACCACAAACAAGAACGGAAGGGATGGGATGTTTGTTTAGGTGTCTACAAACTTATGGCTATAGAGAATACATGGTAATGTAATTGAAATGCAGTCAGTAAGAGGAAGGCATCATGTGAGTGATGAAGAGTGTGAAGATTTGGTTTGGTTCCTGTATAAGGTATTTTTGGCCCCTCTTCACACCTGCAGAATTCTATGATGTCATCAGTATTTTTAAGAGTCAGCATGAAGAAGAGAAATCGCTGTTGCTCATGTAAACATTAGATGAAGACTGATTTTTTTATAATCATATGCATGGTAAAGTGAGTATGTGCACAACTGTATCAATCCCACAATCTGATGAAGAAGCAGACGAGCCTCGGTGGTATTTAAGAAGCTGCTGGGGTAAACACACTCCTCACACACAGGAAAAGGACACGTGCTCTGAGACACCTTCACGTTTACGCCCGTGATCGAAATCCTGACTAGAATAAAGACACGTGGAAGTAGGAAATAAAGTCGTGTGACTTCAGGTTGTAAGGGTGCGAGTTTAACGCTGCACTTTGTATAAAAAATAATGAAACAATAATAATAAATCTTAGGTAATATGTATATGTCCAGTGTAAAAAAATAAATAATTATATATATATAAAATTATATCAGTTATACATTATCTGACCAAAAGTATTGGGACACCCACCCTTATTTATTTATTTATTTTCCATATGTTGTTCTTCCCCAATGTGTTACTACAAAATTGAATTACATTTTCATTTACCTGACCTCAGAGATCCAAACCTGTTCCAGCATGACATTTGTGCACAAAGCCAGTTCTCCATGAAGGTCTGCTTTATCTGGGTTGGAGTGGAAGATCTCCTGCTATAGATCTCCACAACCCTAATGAACATGAATAAAAGTGAATGCTGACTGCACCCCAGGAACCTCCTCACCTCCTCCCCTACATCTCTACTTGACTTTACCAACAGCCTTGTGTGTGTGAATGAGCACAAAACTTAATAGAACAGTTTCCCAGAAGAGTGGCACTTATTATTATAACAGTCAGTAGGGAGTTCATGTGAAATGGTCCAATAGAAGAATTCATGATCAGGTGTCAACAAAAACATTTTTTTTTTTAAAAATCCTAACCTTTTTGCACTGAAAGTGTAGAACAGGAGTC
Source organism: Silurus meridionalis (assembly GCF_014805685.1). NCBI lineage: Eukaryota > Metazoa > Chordata > Actinopteri > Siluriformes > Siluridae > Silurus > Silurus meridionalis. The sequence continues at coordinate 25,031,365 of NC_060890.1, forward strand.
GAGGAAGAGCCTCGAGTCACAGCTCAGGTTATTGATTTACAGAGCAGCTCACTATCGTGTGTGAGAGAGGTCCAAGGTCACGTCGCTGAACGGTTCCCCCTTTAATAAAAGATATGGTTTATTTAGTAAATATCGTGGTTCAGATTATGAATCTAAAATCCACGTTCGAAAGCGTGCCAATTCTAAATGACAATTCCACCGGCTTTTTGTTCCCCGTTTGTCCGTTTGAGACGTGATTCCTGATTAATAATCCTAACAATGAGAGTGAAATAGATGACGATTAACTGATTATTATTTATTATTTAAGAAAAAGAGAGGAGAAAAAGCCGTGTGTGAAATATAATGCCGGATTGTTGTGGTGTGTTTCTGAGAACAGGCCTGTGGTGTGCAGTTACAAGAAAAGCACAAGCTCTTCCTGCAGGAACTGCATGTCCCCTAGTGATGTCACTAGCAGCCTAGTGTGTGTGTGTGTGTGTGTGTGTGTGTGTGTGTGTAAACCCAGAACACAGAAGAAGATGGCCACTAGGGGGGAAAGACAATCATCTGCTCAGCTCTTCACCTCGAACTCATGTTTTATTTCATTTTACTACTCGAAGAACAGGCAGTTACTTCCCTCAGCTTCTTTATACACAGTGTGACCAAAAGTATTGGCACCTGACTTCTCCAGCTGTATGTAGCTCTTCTGCAATCTATTACTCCACAGTTGTATAGGACGTATATCCTCCATTTTAACTTGAACTTTGTGCAAAGCTCCATGAAGATATGATTTCCATGGGGGTTTGGAGTGGAAGATCCCCTACTAAAGAGCTCCAAACCCTATTGAACATGAACGAATGTGAACGTTAACTGGCTTTTCACCTCACCTACATCAGTACCCGACTTTACTAACTGTTATGAGTGGATAAGCACAAAATCTAGAGGAACATCTTCCCAGAGGAGTGAAGGTTATTATAAGAACGAACGAAGACTTAATGAGGAACGGAATGTTCTAAATATCCATACCAATCTTATGGTTAGCGGCCCACAAACTTTTGTCCATATATATTTTAATTAGTAGTGAACGTTCTCCATGTTCACCATGTTTTGTTGTTGTGGCAAGAATGATTGCATTCTCATTCTTTTCCTTCACTTAAACAAGGAGACCTAACCCCGTTCCAGCACATTATATTGCCAAAAGTTTGCGGACACCTAATCATAAGTATTGTGCTTTTTCAGCTTCGCATTCCACATTCAATCCCAGTTTTAGTCCCAACTCTGCGTCCGGATTTGTGCTTACAGTTTGGGGAAGAAGCACATATGGCAGGAAAGTTCAGGTGTCCCAGTACTTTTGTTCACACAGTGTATATTTATTTGAGGTTAAATCCAGCGCATCAACAGGTTTCATTTGTGCAAACCCAAAAAGAAAAAGTATGAAGTTGTGAAATTCCTCGCTTTGTTCCCCGTGACATTAAATGTACGGAGCAGGGTTTCATTTGGGAAAAGTATTAATGCTGCTCCAGACGTTGTCGTCCATCCTGGCATGTCCGAGACTGTGTTTTTTTTTTTTTTTTTTATCTCTTTCATTACGCCCCCACCCTAGAAATGCACCATATCCATGTGTGTCTGTTTTGCCCACCTTCTTCTGCCCCCTCAATTTTTTTTTTGCTCTTGTCCGTTGGTGTTGCTGTTGGCTGGCTTGCTGCCATACGGCCCTGACCATCTGCCTCCTTCTTTCTTTCTCTATCTTTCTCTCAGTCTGTCTCGCTTGCAGTCTTTCTATTTCTTCTCCTCCTCTCTCTCTCTCTCTCTCTCTCTCTCTCTCTCTCTCTCTCTGTCTCTATCTGTCTCTGGAACCCCTCCTCCACCCCTTTCTCTTCCCTGCATGGCAGTTCATGCTGTTTTTTTCTCTCTCGGCGATTCTGGGAGAGGGATCTATTTAAAGAGGCATGACAGGAAGGAGAGCCTGAGCCTGCTGATGATGCGCTGAAAACCGTACAGCCGAGGATTAAAAGAATATATATATATATATATATATATATATATATATATATATATATATATATATATATATATATATATATAAAACCGCATCCTGTCAAATAGTTTGAGTCGTTCTGGTCTCGCTTCTTCCTCTCATCTTCCTCCTAACCTTCAGTCTTATCTAATGTTCACCTCCCGCTCGTCGTGACTCACTCACTCGTCTGCACCGAAAAACAAGGCGTTCACGCCTCACCCTGATCCAGTGTCTCACACACGAACAAGCTGTCCTCTCTCTCTTTCTCTTTCTCTCTCTCTCTCTCTCTCTCTCTCTCTCTCTCTCTCTCAGCATGCCCGCTACAGTGCGCCTGATTCGAGGCCGTCAGATGAAGAAGCTAATTAATTTGATTTAGCCGTTCTTTCCTGGCAGTGGAAAAACACCCCTCCTGCCGATTAGGTGCCCTCCCAGTGGATTTTCCATCCTCTCTCTCTCTCTCTCTCTCTCTCTCTCTCTCTCTCTCTCTCTCTTTCTGTCTCTCTCTCTTTCTCTATTTCTGTCTCTCTCTCTATCTCTGTTTCTCACACCTCTTTTCTTTGGCACCTTCCTTTTTTTATCTTTTTTTTTATTTTTTAGCTTGTGCCAATTATCGACACGTTTGTTCCCTTAATCAATATCATTCACTCTTATAGTTTAAAAAGGAATATGTTTATTATCTACATCTAACCCTGATACTAATGGTTATTACACACCAGTGGCGGGCGGTCAGGGCCGGTAAAGCTTCTCTGCTGGTCTAAACACTATCAGAAGCACTGACCTACATTTACAACCTAAATTCTAATATTTGTTTCATGAAATTGTATTAATTTATTCCCAACAGTTTATTCTCTTCATTTTGTAGTGTTTCTCTCTGCTGCACTGCTTCCAGTACGTGTATGTGGATGTTAGATTTTTTGTCCGATCAGATTTCAGCCTCTATGTGCTGCCATAGCGATCTAATCTGCCCAGAGCCTTCAGAGTCAGTACTGCTGGACTTTTTACCATAGTCTCTATCAGCAAGGGTCTGTTTCTTTAACCAATCAGATTTCAGATTCGCCTCACAGGGCAGCTAGCTGGCCCAGAATAGCGTCAGCATTTTTCCGTCCTCTGATTGGTTGTTCAGAGGGAAACTGTTACAGTCAAGTTCGACTGGTAAAACATGTGTGTAGCTCTGCACACGTTAATACATCTGAGTTAGACTTTATTTTGCTAACGGAGGAAAAAAAATTTGTTTGGTCTTGAACATACTTAAAAATCCATTTTGAAGAAAAGCTAGACATGGTGAGGAGGTCGGCCAACCCTGAAGCTAGCTAGCGTGTCTCAGCCCAGGAAAGGGTTTGTTCTCCACTTCCAGACCAGTGAATACGAGCGGTACCACTGGATTACAGCCTCAGAGGAGCGCTGCACATTATGAGTCTGCATCTCTGGTGAGTAGGTTGTATTTTATTAACATTTTAATGTTTTTGTCATGTTATTAGACAAATATTGATTCTGAACTGCTCCAGATGATGTAGGTGCACAGTTGTGGTTGTAGTGTAGAGGTGTTTTTAACATATATGTATATGTTATGCATATGCATAATATATATGCATATATTTATATGTTATGTTAATAATTATTAAATATAATTTATTATAGATTACTTTATTATTATTATATACTTATCTGTGTTTATTATACACACTCACTAATATGTTTATTACACACACACACATGTTTATTACATAAATGTAGATGTAATCCTGGAGCTTTAATGGGTTTTAATGTAGAAGTTGATTGTTATTGTTATTGATTTATTATGACTATATAACAGATTATAGCTGAATGTATTAGTTATATAAAGAGACAGGCAGAATGGTCAGATTATTTTTGGGTACTGGGGTGCTCAGGTACTGGGGTACTGGGGTACTTGTTTACATAGCTACTTAGGTACTGGGGTGCTCAGTCACTGGAGTACTTAGTTACATAGCTACTTGGGTACTGGGGTGCTCAGGTACTGGGGTACTGGGGTACTTGGTTACATAGCTACTTGGGTACTGGGGTGCTCAGGTACTGGGGTACTGGGGTACTTGGTTACATAGCTACTTGGGTACTGGGGTGCTCAGTCACTGGGGTACTTAGTTACATATCTACTTGGGTACTGGGGTGCTCAGGTACTGGGGTACTTGGTTACATAGCTACTTGGGTACTGGGGTGCTCAGGTACTAGGGGTACTGGGGTAATTGGTTACATAGCTACTTAGGTACTGGGGTGCTCAGGTACTGGGGTACTGGGGTACTTGGTTACTTGGTTACATTGCTACTTTGGTACTGGGTACATAGTTACATAGTTAATTGGGTACTGTGGTGCTCAGGTAACTGGGTACTGGGGTACTTGGTTACATAGCTACTTGGGTACTCTGGTACTTGATGAAAAATTAATTGGGTACTGTGGTGCTCAGGTAGTTTGGTACTGGCGTACTTGGTTACATAGCTACTTGGGTACTGGGATGCTGAGGTACTGGGGTACTAGGGTACTTGGTTACATAGCTACTTGGGTACTGGGGTGCTTGATGAAAAATTAATTGGGTACTGTGATGCTCAGGTAGTTTGGTACTGGGGTACTTGGTTACATAGCTACTTGGGTACTGGGGTGCTTAGGTACTGGGGTACTTGGACACTGAGGTACAGTACAGCTTGGCTCATGTGGGAGTTGAAAAGAATAACATCGGAATAGTTTGTTATAAATTGTTTGTTGGACTGACTGTACCTCTCTGTTCAGTGGAAAACGGTTAAAATCAGTACATTTACATTTTCAGACCCTCCGTGCCTACAGGCGAACACACACACACACACACACACACACACACACACACACACACACACACAAACACAATGACGCATCATCACTCCCCTCATCCCCCAAACCTTCCCAGGACCTCATGTGTGTGTGTGTGTGTGTGTGTGTGTGTGTGTGTGAGTGAGTGAGTGAGTGTGCATGCACGCACACGTGAGCGTGCGCGTGTGTGTGTGTGTGTCTCTCTCCAGATGTCCCAGGCTCTTTGTTTCCGTAGAGATTCAGCTGGCCACAGCTCGCTCATTAGTGTCCACTGATCCATATGTCATACTGACGATAGGCTTTGATCAGCACCGAACGTGAGAACGTTCACCCGAGTCGTGTTCACCAAACTATGACACGATCTCCATCGTGACCGGCCGACCGACGGATTAAAAACACCCTCAGATCTGTTCAGAACAACATGAAGAGAGAGCATGGCTTTGTGTTGGAGTCTATCAGCGATTTACACACTAACGCTGGACAAGTTGTGTTGCATCTAAACAGTACAGCTTTCAGGGTCTTCTGCTGAACTAGACTACGGATTCCAGTGTTTTATTTGCTATCGAACAAAATGTTTTAATTATATTTAGCAATATAATTATCCTGAAGCAGCTTTACAGAAATAGATTTAGAAATTTTTTATAAATATACAAATGAACTCTATACGTTTGTCGCTAATGACCAAATCAGTGGTATCTGTGAGAAGGAAAAACACCCAGAGAAGTCACAAGGAAGAAACCTTGAGTGAAACCAGACTCAAAAAGAAACTCATCCTCATCCAACATCAAATGTCCATTCATTACAGTTCCGTCATTGTTGTGGTTATCATCTGTCCACTGTTCTTGAGTGTAAAAGTGTTTATGGTAATTGCAACCCCAAGTCGTTGTAGCAGAGCTGTTATTCATTACAGTCAGAATCCATCCTCCTGGTTCTTGAGTTTAACCCTCTACAGCAGTGGTCCGAATACAACGGCTCTCTGAACAAGGCCAGAAACAGATTTACGTTTTTTCTTACTCATATCATATGCATTTCGTTGCTTTGTACTTGTACATGTGTAATGACAGTAAAGTTGAATCGAATCGAATCGAATCGAATCTAATCTAATCTAATCTAATCTAATCTAATCTAATCTAATCTAATCTAAAGGTTGGTTTCCAAGATAAGAATTTCTCTTAGTTATTAATAGAGGTCGAAGGCACCAATAGTTGCTGGATCTATCAAAATAATTGTTCCAAATTTTTTACACGTGAGACGGCACGCTGCACGGAGTGCGTTATATTATATGTATTATTTATAATTTATTCATTATGTAATTATATTTATTCATGAATATCTTTATATTTATTTCCTTTAGCACATTTTCATAATTCAGACCTTTTTTTCTTTTCTGTAATAAAGTTCAGTATTTTTTTTTATGGAGTTTGTTTTTGTTTTTCATCTGGTATCTATTTTAAAAACTAGCGGTGGATTATTCGGTTATTGGCACGTACAATCCAACCCAGCTATCAGTATCAGTAAAATCAACGTTTGACTTGTAGTTACCACCAACCATAAGCATAAGTAAGCAAATGTTTAAATTTTAATAGCAATAAAAATGAAAAAAAAAATGCCCTAATAATGCACTTTTAATAGGTTACATATCCATATACATAACCAAATAATAAACTAATCTAGCATTAGGAGGCATAATACATACATTTAAAATCGTAATAAAATATCCACAATAATACTGATAGTCACTCAGGTCTATGTCATTTTCTGTCACAGACTGGCCCCGCCCCTATTACAGAACGTATAAATTATGTGGGGACAAATGTTTAGAGACCCCTGTGCTACTGTAACCTCATGGGTCTTGAGTTTGATGTGAAAAAAAAAAAAAAAAAAAGATTGATGTTTCTATATTCTTTATAGTCTTTATTCAAATTAATGCAATCTTCTGGCACTACTTTATTGAATTTAATTCAAAGCGTTTTTGCTTATAGAGCAATTTTAACTATGGACATTGTCTCTCAAAGCAGTATAACAGAGATAAAACAGTTAAAAAGTTGTATAAAAGAGTGTATAATTTTAGTTTGTTACTTGTAATTGTTGAAAAGTTTATCCCAAATGGTTGAGCCAGTGGCGACTGTGGCAAGAAAAAACTCCCTGAGAAGTCATGAGGAACAAACCTTGAGTGGACGCCATTGTAGCAGACTGTTTATATTAATCACAGTCCGAATCCATCATGGTTCTAGAGTTTAACCCTCAACAGTAACCTCATGGAGGCTGTTTATGTGGAACCAGAGCATGTTCTAAAGGTCTACAAATGCTTTTAAATGCAGAAGAGTGGAAGTTATTGTAACAGCGAATGGAGATTGAACATGGTGTTCAAGAAGAGGCACATAGCAATCAGGTGTCCACAAACTTTTAGGTTTAGAGTGTATATTAGATTTTTTTAGCTTGTGGCTGCTTTAACAGGAATAATTAATTCATTAATAATAATAATAATAATAATAATAATAATAAGTTGAATGGGTAAATGGCTTAGAGTATATATTTTATTCGATTATAGACCTGAAAAATACCCAACAACTCTATTATAAAGAGTCTCAGACGTTATGTAACTTGCGAAACTCCTACAGCGACAGTGAAATACCGCTTTGGCACGGCGCGATCCTGAACCCGATGCACCAAGACGAGCGTTCTTCAAGCATTTCCAGAGCCACGATTCTCGACAGTTTTTCCAGTTACTTCTCATTTCTGCGGCTGCGAGACTGCGAGGTTGCGGCCTCCCCATTTCCACACTGAAAAAGCAGGATGTTTTTTTTTTCTCCTGCGACACACGAACACAAACGGATCTGTGCTGCACTTCCCTCGCAGAGTCGACGGCAGCCTGCGGGGAGGGAACACTGGAACATATGTGGCCTGGCACGTACTAAACCACTAAATCCATACACCAATTGCTAGATACTTGTACTCAGCATGAGGCACGGAGGGATAAACAGATAAATTGGTCGAGAAAATGAATGAGGGGGTGACGGAGGGAAAAAAAAAAAGAAATGACAAAGTTCCATGAAAAGCCGGCGGGATCATAGGAGCGCCACCCGTTCCAGGCGAGTTCCCATGGAGACAAGGGGCCTGGTACACAATGTGAGGTGAGAAAACGAGGGAGAGCGAGGGGGGGTATATAGAGAGGGATAGAGAGGGGACATGGGCTGGGAAGTGTGCGTGTAATGAGGCACACTCGAGAATTAAATGGAAAATAAAAATAGATGATAGATGGGGGTGAGGAAAGCGAGAAAAAAGACAACGCTTTTGTGTGTTTCTTCGCTATTAAAATGTTTGATCACAAACTGTGCTGCAATTCCAGACACAATTATACTTACAGCATCTCTAGATACATTATATGGACAAAAGTTTGTGGACACCTGAGCATTAGATACGTTTGTGCCTCTTTTTGAACATCCCATTCCACAATGAGGATCAAGGGTGTTAGTAGAATTAAATAGCGATGGAGGTGAAGCGAGAAGGCCTGGGGGCAGTCAGAATTTCCAATTCATTGTAAATAGGTCTCTATAGCGGGAGATCTTCTACTCTGACCCATGTGAAGCATCTTCATGGAGATGGCTTTGTGCACAAATGTTCTGCTGGAACAGGTTTGGATCTCCTAGTTCAAGCAAAGGGAAAATTTAATTTCCCCTCATCTAAATTGTGTGCCTCCATCTTTGTGCTAACAATTTGGGGAGGACCAAGTCTGCGGTGTACGAAGTACAAAAACCATGTAGTTAAAGTAGAGATAAACTCTATAAAATATGACTCCTGTAAAAGTAAACGTGTCCTTTTATAGTTTCACTTGAGTAAAAAGTACACAATTATGTGCCTTTAAATGTGCTTTAGTATCCAAAGTACTATGATTTATTATGGCTATAATGTTCCTGTTATCATTTCTGTAGTTTTGCTTAATCAACTCGAATGTGACTCTCAGCACACTGATCTATTAACAGAATGATATTAATGAGTCAAACACTGATTGATTTCTATTGAAATGATCACGAGCCCAAAACCTTCTTTTCAACTAGCGTAATTTCCGGACTATTAAACGCACCCATATATAAGCCACACCCACTGAATTTGACAAAGATGTTTATTTTGAACATAAATACGCCGCACCTGTCTATAAGCTGCAGGTGTCTACACTGAAACTAATGAACTTTACACAGGCTTTAATGAAAGACAGTGTCTGTTACACGGCTTGTATCTAAACAGTAGCCTACCAAGAAAGTCATTGTTCACTGTCTTCCTCCTTCCTTTCACAACTATTTCTCTCGAGAGTTTATCTTTTGGCATCGTCGTGCGTTTAAAAATCACCATCGGTGAATCTTTTCTCTCGATGCCGTGCAGCTCAGAACACAGGTGAAGTGTGTTTTCTTGCCCGGTTGTTTTCAGCGTGACGAATGATTCGCATTTCCTGTAGACAGTCCGAGTGAGCGGCAGGTCAAACGTCAGAGGAACATCATCCATATTTATGATGTGGTGCAGCCCAATTCAGTGGGAGCGCATCTGATTTAATATAAAGAGTTTCATTGGTTCACCTGAACCCGTTCAGCAATTTCATTGGTCTGATGTTATGGGGCTCAGTTTTTTGGCTTGAAGTTTGTGAAACCGGGAAAAACCCAGGAAAAACCCAGGAAAAATCCATAAATTAGCCGCTTTATTGTTTAAGCCGCGGAGTTCAAAGCGTGGGAAAAAAGTAGCGACTTTTAGTCCGGAAAATACGGTACTTAAAAAAATATTTTGCAAATAAGTCCACGCATGTTGTGGCGTGTACGAGTCTGGAGTTTTTTTTTTTTAAATAAATAACTATATATACTAAATAATAATGTTCTGCTTGCTGCTGAATTGCGTGTTTGACCAGTTACCTTTTTATCCTCATAAATAAATATGAACGACAGATTTCGCAAAATGCAGTTGAGTAAAAAGTCAAATATTTGACTTTGAAATGAAATGAAGTTAAAGGTCTCTCCAAAAACAAATAGTTTAGTAAAGTACAGATATGGTAAAGAGCTACTTAAGTACTGTAACGAATTACATTTATTTCATTACTGTCCACTATTGAGAATCACATATGGGTGAGAAAGTGGGGTGTCCCAATACTTTTGGCCCTGTAGTTTATCTAGATGCAAAAATCAAACAGACAAAAAAACAATTTTGAAGATATTTTAGTCTGTTTTTTCTTTGATGATTCATTATCCGATCTTGTTTTGTCCAATTAAAAGGCTTCGAGAGCGTATAAGCTCCGCCCCTCAGAGACCCTCTCTGCTCTACAGTAGTAGCTCATTAGCAGTAAACACGTTCCGTTGTGTGCTTTTTTCCCAACCAAGGTTTGGAGTCTGTTCATGCGGAAGTTGGGGGCGGAGTTTGGGCGGGTTTATAATCGTGTTTGATTGAGAATGCAATAATCTATTTTATTCCATAATAAATTCGTCAATAGTGACTCTATAATATAATTTTATCCACCGTTCTGACAGGTCAGATGTTTCCCAGTGACAACTCTGCGACTCTCCTTCAGCATCAACGCCTCTGCTACGTGACCTCGACCTCGGAAATCGGCGTCATAACTCCGAAAACACGCCGTGGGTGGAAGCATGGGTGAGCAATACTCCACAGAAGACAAAAAAATCCCCGAAAACTTTTTGTTATTTTCCTTCTTGAATTTGTTCCTTTTAATGTGTTTAGATTTGTGTATCGAAAGGCTTTATATATTTAATTGTTATTGTTGTGATTATTATTAATTGTTGGTGTATAAATCGCTCAAGCGTTCAAACACACGACTCAAACACTCAAGCTTTTTGTTTATAGAAACCCTCAACAGGATTTTAATAGAAATGAATAAATCGGGACCGAGCAAAAGCAATCAGAGGATTGACGCCATGGTGTACCAGGGGGAGACCGAATGCAAGTTCCAGGAAAAGGTCCTTTATATTTTCTTTTTTTTTGCATATCTCAGCAATGTTAGGAAATTTGGGGTCAAATCGCACTGTGAGCCATGATACACCACCCCTGGAGCCTTTATCAAGGTCCCAAGAGAGGCAGTTTGGTGATACCGGGGATTGAAACTACACTTCCATTTTCTCCAAACAGAGTCGCTGATACTTTCCTGGGAATTGCCACCTGGAAATGGGATAAGCAGTTGTACCATTTAAATCCTTTGAACAGAGCAGAGTCCAAGATCCCGATCCAAGTCTAACATAAAGTTAGTTGCTCGGTTCTGTGCCACCTAACGCGCCTCTTTAAACTTTTTGTGTTGTAGTTCCGATCGATCGTTTCGAAGCGTTCCTCATCGCCGCCGTTGGTTTATTTGCCTTTTTTCTGCTCCTCGAGTCTGAGTCGAAGAAAACCTTCCTTGCACTTTCTCATCATTCAAAATGTAGTACAGAAATATCCATTGTACGTCTATGCCGCCTTTGACAAAAAGCATCATTACAAAGCAGATTTGCAGGGGATCGGGATTAGATCCCTGATACACCAGCTGCAAGTTTTGCTGAAGCGACATAAGGAAGAAAGCTCAAGAGAAACCAGACATGAAGAGGAGAACGTATTCGGTGTGACACCAGATTATAATAGTAACAGTAGATGGTATGCAAATAAATGGAGAATTATTGAATAGAAGGTTTTAGACGAGCGTAACATGACAGGGTAAAATCATGGCTACACCGGTTTCACACGCTCTGCAGATCTCGAGCGAGATGGGTCTTTTAATTCGAAAGAATAGCGGTCCCAGTAATACTGCTGGAAACATAGAAACCCCTGGAAACTCTGGGAAAGGTATGTAGACACGTTGTCCTGTAGTTTGGATCGCTTTATTATGTGTAAAAGGGTGTAAATCTGTGACCCAGTGTCATACAATATATGAACTAAAAGTTTGTGGACACCTGAGCATAAGATTGTTTTGTGCTTTGTTTTGAACTTCCTGTTCTACATTTGCTATTAGAATAAGCTCCACTCATCTGGGAACGATGTTCTACTAGATTTTGTAGAGTTTGTGCTCATTCAGCAACAAAAAAGCTACAGCACAGAGAAATTCTTTTTTTTTTGCATATCCTGGCGATTTTAGAAAGCTGGGGTCGAATACAGCACCCCTGGAACACAGAGGGTTAAGGGCCTTGCTCAAGGGCCCCAAGCGTAGCAGCTTGGTGATTCCAAGGCTTAAAACTCCTGACCATGACAAGGTCATTACAAGTGTGTTAGTAAAACCAGGTACTGATGTAGAGGTGGTTTAAAAAAGACTAGTTTGTAACACGCCACCAGGTGGCAGCACCAGGCTGAACGCACAGACACAGGGAGCACCGAACCTTCATAAATCAGTGTGCATATAGACACACTGTGTACACCTGAAGCTGTGCAATTATTGCTATGTTGACCACGTGCACATTAGCCAGATTTGGCTTCTGTGGACTTCGGCCTCTTCCTGAAAATGAAGATCCAGCGTTTTGATCCAGCGTAAATAACAGAAGGTAATTGACACGCTTGGAAAAGAGATCTTCCAGGACACATTCCATAAGAATGCTGAGACCTCTGTATTGCTGTGCAAGCGGACTATTTTAAACTTTTTTAAAACCACCTCTTAGGTGAGGTGGTGAGGAGGCCTGGGGTGCAGTCAGCATTCACATTTTTGTTCAATAGGTATGGAGCTCTATAACAGGAGATCTTCCACTCCAACCCATGTATATTCATGTAGCTGGCTTTGTGTACACATGTCATGCTGGAACAGGTTTTGGGTCTCTTAATTTAAGTGAGGGGAAGATTTTCATGCTTTCGGCATGTGGGAACAGTTTGTGGAAGAACCACAAATGGATGGAAAAGTCAGGTGTCCTAATACTTTTGGCTTTATTGTGTAGGTATAACTAAAGGCCTGTGTGTGTGGGTGAGTGTGTGTGAGACACCAAAGTCCGACTCTGACATGCGTCTTCTCCTGCAGCAACTTTAAACTGTTTACTTGGTTCCTTCAGCGTCACTCACCATAAACCCCTGGCTCTTTATGGTGGAGCAGTAAACGGAGACGAAACTGGAAAACAAAGAGCATGTCCACGCGTCCGTCTTCCCTGCTTTGATCTCTAGTTCCTTTCAGCTACTTCAGTTCGTTTAAAGAGTTCTGCTTCCAGCACAGCATTTATTTCTCCCCTCATTCTCACTCTTGCTCACACTCTCTCGCTCTCTGTCTTTCTCTATCCACTCTTCTCTTTTACTTTTTATCTCCTTTCCTTCTGTCTATTCTGTGCCCAGTTTTTTTTCTTCTCCTGTTGGCATGGCTCCTGTTTGTTTTCAGCCATTTTGGGGACTAGCAGTGCTCGTAACAAACTGCTTAAATGGCGTCCTCTTGCTCTCTCTCTCTCTCTCTCTCTCTCTCTCTCTCTCTCTCTCTCTCTTTCTCTCTCTCTCCCTCCCTCACTCGCTCCCTTTTCTCTTTCGCCTGCTACACGCTATCACCCGACTTTGTGTAATGTGGGCGACGGCGAGTGTACGAGTGTGAGCGTGTATGAAGAACAATACCAAAAGAAAGAAAAAAAGAAAGGGGGGGGACTGGAATTAAAATGATGAAAAGAGAGAGAGAGAGAGAGAGAGAGAGAGGGTTGGGTGATAAAAGAGGGATAAAAAATGACGGTGGGATAGTTGGTGAAATGAGGGAGAACGAAGGAACACCCTGGAATGGTGTGTCCGAGTGGAAGTGAAGTGTAAGAGGCAGAAAGAGTGTGTGACGAGAGAGAGAGAGAGAGAGAGAGCAGGAGAGAGAAAAGAAGGAGAGAAGGAGGGGAGATTCGGGAGTGCGAGAGTCGTCCCTGCCCTCCGTCTCTACATAGTGCTGCCTGTGTGTGCGCTGCCTGAGCTCTCTCTCGTTCATGCATACACACACACACACACACACATACACACACAGGCACAGGCAGGCATACACACACCGAACGAGGGAGGGCGAGAGAGAGAGAGGGAAAGAGAGAGAGAGAGCAAGAGAGACAGGGCGAGAGAGAGAGAGAGAGAGAGAGAGAGAGAGAGAGAGAGAGAGAACAGATCGCAGCAGAGATGCAGCAGGAGGCTTTTCGAGGTACGTAGTCTTGTTGTGTGCTTGCCTGGCGGAGAAATAAAGAGACCGCCAGAATATTTTTTTGGTTTTCTCCTTCTTCTCTTCCTCCTGCTCCAGCACTCTTCTTCTTTTTCTCCTTCTTCACTGTCCTACCGATGGTTGTTGTTGTTGTTAATGTTGTTCAGGTTCTGCGTAGGACACGAGAAGTGAGCTGAGAGGAGTGTTGTCCTGTTTGTGTGAGGGAGAGCATGCCTGTGTCTGTGCGTATGTGGAAGTGCGACTCTGTGTGTGTGTGTGTGTGTGTGTGTGTGTGTGTGTGTGTGTGTGTGTGTGTGTGGTGCTAAACAAGGCCTGCCTCCCTTATCCTCTCCTCTCGTGGCTGAACCACGCAGTTCTTTTTCATGGCCGATGAGTCACTGCGATCCGATTTAACAGAAACTAAGACTTGGGTTTTTAAAAATCTTTTGTGGGTTATTTTTATTTCTCGAAGGACATAAATGTTCTAGATTTGCGCCTGTCCCATGATCTGCGATACTTGGTGTTTTAGTAGTAAACGACTGAAAGGTTCAGGATGTGAAGGTGTGAATGTACAGATGTGAAAAACTGTAAAATGGCCACGCTGATCCATGTTTTTCTGGGGGGGTTTTATCCCCTCATTTCGTGGGATGAACGAATGCTCTGAAAGTACACCAGGTTCCTGTTTTTTTTATGTGTGTGTGTGTGTGTGTGTGTGTGTGTGTGTGTGTGTGTGTGTGCGCAGCCTGTTTGAAACGGGCCGTACAGTTCAGAGGGATCGTGATGTAGGAGTTTGCTCATTTACTAAGCATCTATCTCTGTGTGTGTGTGTGTGTGTGTGTGTGTGTGTGTGTGTGTGTGTGTGTGTGTGTGTGTATGTTGGGAGGGCCCCCAAATGGTGATGTTGTGTTTGTACCAATTTCGATTATAACATGATGACAAAGTGTTGTAGAAGTTTAAGCTCTGTGACAAGTTTATTCTAAGCAGCAACGTCAAAGAAGAAGAATAACCATACAGGTTATGATCCTTGGTCCTATTCATTATAGGAGTTATAGGAATCACTTGCAGGCCAAATCAAGTGTGGATTTTTCCATTGGTACACCCTCTGGAGCATGGTCCATCAAGATGTATAACTGATAAGACATCCAAAGACGAAATCTGACCCCTCTTCCAGCTCAGAACCCATCCATACCTCGTGTTCCCAAGCCTTGGTCTTTTGATAATCCCTTACTGCTGATCTACTCCTTTTCCAGCGCCATCTCCTCTCTCCTCTCCTCTCTTCTCTTCTCTTCTCCTCCCCTTCCCTTCCCTTTCCCTTCCCTCTGGCTGGCTCAACCATGTTTTTTGGCCAGGGGGGTTGTTCAGAGTTCAGGATCTACGCACTGCCCCCTTTTCACAGTCCGGGTCTGCCCAGTTTGGAGTCGCAGGCCTGATGGAAACCAAAGGCCTTCTTGGTTTACTTTTTTTTCTCAATTTCGTCTCAGTGCTAATGACTTCAAAATTACAGGTACATTCATGCAGCAATTAGGATAATGACGCATAATCTGAAAGAGCGGCGTCTTATGTCGCCCTGACATCGTTTGATAGATTTCCTTATTTCCTAGCGTATTCTGCCAATTACAAACTCAGCATACGGTATATTTCAAAAATCATGCTTGTTGTTACCTTTACAGGACATTGCAAGTGTTGGACAGATAATCCCTCGAATATTTGTCTCTCTAACTGTTTCAGGCAGTTGCATATTCGAGTAGAGAGGGAGCCGGAGCACTGGGGATGAAAGGGAGGGTGGCGGTAAAGCCCCTGTCATGCTTGGCCAGCCTCTTGAGCTGAGGCCGGCTTGTCTAGAGGCAGTGTGTGCGTCACGCACAAAGGGTGACGGAAACAGGGACAGATGCGTTTCCTCATCCATAGCCCGACAAATTTTGGCATGTGGAACCCCTTGTAAGCAATTTTACTCCCCCCCAGTTCTGAGCCTGTCACTTTCACATGGATCGAAACAGGTGCAACGTTGGTCACCCATTCCTCCATATTTCATATCTATAACTGACACCGTTCATAAACATGAACCGTCACAAAAAAGTATCGCTTGCCTTGACATGTTTTGCTTTTCTTCTCATTGACTTCCTGTTGCCGGAGATTATGTAACATCTATAATTACAGCTCATTTTTTTTTTGTACTTCCTTTGCATAGTCAGTGGCTGTGTTTGCGTGGTTCTGATGACGCTACCTGTCAGGTGGCTTGTTTACAGGCAAACCGGTTGGTATGCACCTTCCAAATGTGCTAGGTGTGAGAACGGCTGTGGTAGAGAGTATGTGCTTGTGTGTGCTTGTCCCTGTTAGTGAGTGCGTGTGTGTGTGTGTGTGTGTGTGTGTGTGTGTGTGTGTGTGTGGCTGTTCCTGTCTCTGGCCTGGCTCTTTTTCACCGCCTCTCTCCGTCTCTCTCGCTCTGCAATAACAGTGCTGACCTAGTTTCAGTGTGTTCAGGGCTGCTTGTGGAATTTTACAGAGGCCTGCCTGCCTGCCTGCCTGCTTAAAACACAGGCAGAAAACCATGACTGGGGATTTTTTATGTATAGCATAATTGCAAATACTTGAATAAAAGTATATATAATTGAATTAAATCTATGAGAGGATTTTGCTAATTCAACACCCATATTGTGGGTAACATTTTGGTGAGATTGCCATAAAAAATATATGAAAAACGTAACCTAAAGTTGTCTATCTCAAATGATATACAGCGGTCGGATCATAATTGCACAGAAAAAATCCACTATTCTTTATCTAATCTTTATGCTATACTGCTATTTAAATGTTCATACAAATATACCCTAGATATTTCTGTTTTTGAGCTAAGGAATGATTAAAATGAACCTTGTTCAAAAAAAAGAAATTAATGCATTGCTGTGGAACAGTAATCCTAATGGCTAAGACTCTGTAACACTAAAAGTTCAAATGTAAAAGAGTAAAACTAAAACTGTCTTTTTTATAATTGTCATATTCGATAGTGTTTAATGAAATAATTTACATTATGAGATGCAATGCTTGTGTTATTTTTGTGCCTTCAATACAAGCTTATTTAAATAGTTTTCTGTCTTTTTTTCAGGTTTCGGGGTGGGGTCATGGTGTCCAGAATGGACGGCTGGCACCCCCACCATGCCATCGTCATACTTTTGGAGCTAAATGTGCAGCACCTGGCTAGCAATGCTTCAATCAATGAGAAGACTCGATTTCACATCCGTCTACGAATCATCGCTGTGTACAACATCCAAATTCAAGGATTGAGCTTTTCTTCTTTCTTGAATGCCTGCCAATCTTCCATTCCAGTGGTGGACACAGTTCCAACTTTTACCTCACTCTGTTCAGTACTTCTGAACTTGCTGAACTGCATTCACGCATCTTGCTTCCTTAAGGGTCTGTTTGAAGTGGGTGGCCTGAAAAAGTGTCTCAAAGGACTAAAGGAAAAAAGTCAAATGAAACACAGAAATAAACAACTAAGAGGAGAAAGGATGGGAGAAGGGACAGATGAAGTGGATGGTACCAAAACGACAAGGATATCTCTCAGTTTTCCAATCAGCGCTGGACTGCCTGGTTTCTCTGCACAAAAGCACTGTCCAATAATTCATCCCCCTTCCTCTTCTATAGCATTTGATAGAGATGCTTCAAATAGCACTGCATGGAAGGAGGAAACTCTCAGAGACAAACCATTGTCCAAAGGTTCAAAATCAGACTACCTATCCTGCTCTTCCTCCTCCACTCTCCCCATTGATTTGACTGCACCTGTCAGTAAGAACTGCAAATCTACTATGTCTTTTTCTGTGGCTGGTAGTGGCCCCCACTTTCCAACATCTTCATTGCACACATCTGCTAAAATGGACTACTCAAGAGAGACATCTGGAGCTAGTCTGCCTAATGACTACCCAGAACACTCAACAACAGAGACTGCACATATCTTGTTCAACCTGAGTGCAAGAGCCTACCAAGGTCAGGTAACGAAGGACATAGAAAGCGCAAAAGGCAAAAAGCGTAAAGGAAACAGCCTACATGTGGAACTGAGCCTTCCTCTTCCTAGTATAAATCCACCATCCTCTTCCTCAAGCCCTCCTCCCCTTTCACCCCCTTCTGTCTCTCCATTGCCCCTCCCTCCTCCAACTTTCCATGACTCCTATCAAGCAGTGCCAAAACCGGAGCTGCTGTGTGGGGTATGCCACCGTCTGTTCAGCACCGCCTCATCCCTCACTGTGCACATGCGTCTTCATCGGGGTGGACGACTCCTCAGCTGCCGCCATTGTGGCAAAGCATTTATCCATAATAAAAGACTGCAGTCCCATGAGGCCACCTGTCGGCAAGCACTGCCAGCTTTCTCCATCCAGCCCAAACAAGAACCTTTGGAGGAGGGGAGCGTGGAGAAAACAAATGAGGCAACCGAGCCAGAACAGCCTGGACAAGAAACAGGACCTGGGCAACCCATAAAGAAAGGACGAGGCCTCCAAGGACATCATGCAAGGGCAATGTCTCACAGTGATACTCTCAGGGATGAGGATCACTTTGTGAAGATTGTTGATGGACATATCATTTACTTCTGCTCAGTATGTGAACGCTCCTACATGACTCTGTCAAGTCTCAAGCGCCACTCCAATGTGCACTCATGGCGTCGGAAGTACCCATGCCACTATTGTGACAAAGTCTTTGCTCTTGCGGAATATCGCACCAAACATGAGGTGTGGCACACTGGGGAAAGGCGATACCAATGCATATTTTGCTGGGAGGCCTTTCCTACTTACTACAACCTCAAGACACACCAGAAGGCATTCCATGGAATTAGCCCTGGCCTCATATCAAGTGAGAAAACAGCCAATGGGGGCTATAAGCAAAAGGTCAATGCACTTAAACTTTACCGCCTACTACCCATGCGCTCTCAAAAAAGGCCTTATAAGACATACAACCAGGCTATGGCTGATGGACTGCTTAAAGCTGACACATCGACTAATTTGCCTTTACCTCTAGGCTGCAGTCTCCCTTCAAGTCTGGGCCCAAGTAAACTGGACTCTTTCCTTAAGGACATTCATCCCCAAGACATTAAGCCAGATCCTGAGAGTTTTCTCATCAAGATGGACACAGAGCACTGCAGGAAGCTGGCACCAGCCCAGGCAGAGGTACCAGCAGAGGTCAGTGAAAAGGAAAGGGCAGATTTACATCTCTCTGGCAACAGCAGTGTCAAAGCCAAAAATGTGAAAAACCCAGAGATGGCCGTTTCTTCTGTCATTACATTTGGACATAGCAAACCCTCAGTCATTATGCATAGCACAGCACTCCCATCCTCTGTCATTGTTCAAAGAGATAAGACACCCTCTGGAGATGGAAAATGTCCTTCCGAGAGCAGTCATACGATGGATAAGACTTTGCAAAAAACATTTAAAAAGCATACACAAAAAGATCATACACATGCCCATAGCAAGTGGGACACAACCGGCACACATACAGATGTCACAAAAATCCAACATCCAACAGAAAAGATTCACAAGGGAAGAAAAGCTCATAGCAAGAGCGAGTCAAGCAAGGTGGTTCCTGTATCTGTAGGTTCAGAAGTCAAAGGAAGTGGGCCTCTTTGTCAAATCACTGTACGTATAGGGGAAGAGGCTATTGTCAAAAGGAGTATATCTGAGACTGACCTCATGAGAGACAAAAACCCACCAAGTAAAGAAAAAAAGAGTCACTTTCTACATGGAGACAAGAGAGAACCACGTCATACCCATCACCACCACCGCAAGCACCATGGTCACCGCAGTTCCTGCCAGGAAGAAAGAGATTCAACACTGCCAGGCAAGGTTAGCAAGTATTTTTTCCGACAAGAGGTCAGGGAGGACAGGAACGATTATGATGGAGAAGACAACCTGTGGAGACCCTATTATTCGTATAAGCCCAAAAGAAAGGCTTTGCATATGCAGAAGATCAAGAGCTGGCAGCGCAAAATGCACTACAAACGATCAATGCGGTTGATGAAGAGAGCGGAAAGACTAATGAATGATGTAAACAAAGATGGTAAAGGTTTAGAGAAAGAAGAGAAGGAAGACGTAAAGGAGGAGGAAAATGCAGTTTTTCATCAGGAGGAGATCAAAGATGACGCTCAACCTCCATGTGTTCCAGAAATAACAGAAGAGAAGGAGAAAGAAAATGGGGCTCCTGCAAAAACTGACCTTTCTTTATCTACAACTTTATCTCAATCCACTTCTCAATACACTGTTTCCCCCACCATCAAGCAACATTGGTCTGGGGACCAGGCCTCTGAATGTGGATCTTGTGGTCGTTGGTTCTCCAGCTCAAGGAAGAGAGACAAACATGAGCTAACACATCTATTTGAATTTGTGTGTCTACTTTGCAGAGCTACTTTCCCTTCTCAGACCAAATTAGAGGAACATCAGAGAACTAGTCACCCAAAAAATAAGCGTCTGCCTACCTTTGCTTCATGCAATTCAGAGTCATCAAGCAAGGAAAATTCAACGGAATTAGAGGAGACAAGCAGTACATTAAGCAGACGGTTCTTAGAAAAGGGGAGCACAGCTCGCTTGGGAAGAAGACCATTGACTAGATATACCTGCTCACAGTGCGATAAAGTATGCAAGACTGCTGCTGCGCTAAACTGCCACCTAAAGAGACATGAGCTAGGCAGCAATACAGAGACCATGCAGCCAGTGATAGACATGCAAAGTCATAATTCTGAGGTACAAGAGGTAGACAAAGTTCAAAGGACAGATTCAGACATTACACCGAGGCATGCACAGCCCATCCCAGTTATAAACTATCTCAAGTCAGATTCTCATCATACACAGAAACAGGCATGTGAAAGGAATAAAGAGCACCAAAGTTTAGCTACTGGTGAAAGTCCAAAGTTGGCAGCTATTGACAAAATTCAGAATTCCCATTTGAGCACTGTATCTTCCCCAGTTCGACTCAGCCCAACACCAGAAAGGGCAAGGGTCATCTCCCCTAGTCTCCCCAGTGTGCTGGTGATGAATGGAGCAGAATGTCTTGACTTCCGAACGCCTGAAAAACGAATTCTAGATGCACAGGATCAGAGGAGAAGAAGTCTCACACCCACTGACAGACCAAAGCAAATCTGTCAAGTCCAAATGGCAGACAATGTTAGAACAGATTCAGATCCATCGATATCCACGTTACAATCAGTCAAAGAAAATGTTTTGACTGAGCAAGATACTGAAATACACCAACACAGAGATATTGACATCAGTGATCCTTCACAAGAGGCTGCACAAGAGGCACAAGATCTTCGAGTTTCCAGAACGGCTTGCAGCATCCAAGCGGAGGATTTGTCCATGCCGACAATACTGGCAAGAGAGCGAGAGCTTTCCCAGCAAACTGCATACCAGTACTCGACCAACAGAATTCGATCCACAGACGATGTGATGCTCATAGTGCCCAAAGAGGAACCACTTAGCCCTGTGCCCTCGCCCACATGCTCTGTCATTCAAACCACTCACAAAGCCCCTCCACAACGGCACCCGCAGTCCCCTAGTCACTCTCCAAGACCTTTGAACCTACAGTTGCGTTCCCATTTAGAGACTAATGAAGCACATCAAGGCATGCACAGTGCTGAGAAACAAATATCTGTGCTTCCAACAGATTCGGATCACAGCAGTGAGCCCCCCTCTTCTCGTTTTGCACTGCACCCCCAAGTGCCCCATTCAGAGCCAGAGACAAAGGACAGCTCCTCTTCAAGAGATCCCTGTCGAGAATCTGGCTATCCTGTTCAGGAGTATGCACTTCCGTTAATCATACCTGGAGGGTACTACTCTGGTAAGAAACAGGAGGACCAGATGCTCATGTCGTACCCTTCTGCGCCCTTGTCGTTTGGTGCACTGGGGAAGATGGTACCGCATACTGACTCAACAAAATTGCCCTTTTACACCGATCCTTATCAACTCCTCTATGGTCCACAGCTACTACCATATCCGTACAACCTCGCCACCCTGCCTATGGCTTTCAATATGATGGCACCAGGGGACAAAGTAGAGCCCTTACCCTTTTTACCCACTCTTTTCAACTATGCTGCAGTAGGTGCCCCTTTGCCCCATCCTTTAGTAGTGAATCCCAGCCTATACAATAGCAGCAGTAGCACAAAGCGAAACAGTGACAACCCATGAACATATGGGGAGCTGCAGCACTGAAGGAATATTGTACAGTTTAAAAAAGAGGACCAGACCTTAGAGCGAAGATGTGTGTTGTTGCTGTTTGTTAACTGAACTACTTGCACAGACGTTTTAAGTTTCTTTGGAAAAGTAGCAAAAACCATAGGTGTATGTACAAAACTAAATATAGTGAAGTAATGGAGAGGTGCCTTAGAGGTAGGGCCCTGTGGGTAAAGGGAAGGTTTCGATCCGGTGCGATTTTCTGGTCCAACGTGGACCTCTTCCCTTTGCCAAAGGCAGAACACACCTCTGACACACCACTCCCCTTTCTCTTTAGAAGAGATAGAGCTTGGATATCCGTCCTCGCAGATTTGTTGTAATAACTGGTATGAATATACATCTGGACAGCAAACAGGGTGTATTTTCCAAAAAAAGACAAAAAAAATTAATTTGTGTGCTTTCCACTAGTGACATTATACCAATAACAACTGTTTGTAGGTCTGACATAGGCTTTTATTACAGCAAATACAAATAATATAGGGGCCAAGCTCTTCATTCTAAAATGGACAGATACACACTCAGTTTATTGAAGGAAGACAATAGCATATAAGCAGTTCTGTGTGTGTGTGTGTGTGTGTGTGTGTGTGTGTGTGTGTGTGTGTGTGTGTTTCAACCTCTCACCATGCATGTAGTTCGGGGTACCTGTCTTTTTTACAACATGATGTAGGTTCTGTCGTGTGTATATTCAGTACTGGCTTCGATGTGAGTGTCTGCGCTGTGTGTGTGGGTGTCTTGAGGGTGATGTGTGCATGCACTGCACAGTTGTAGCCAGCAAACGTTTGTGCTATATCCGCCTTGTTCAACAGTTAAACAGATCTTGATATCGATGCGGATATATGAGCATCATTCCTGGACAAGCTGTTACAACTTTTTTTTTGTAGATCAGCAAGTAGAAAAACTAGATGAAGTTCCTCTTCATCGGTCACAACTTAGCAGCTTCAATAGCGTACCTACATGTCATTGGATGGAGTTTGTTCATATGTGATCTTTTTTTTTTTTTTTTACTAACCAGCATCGTGGTTGCTCGGTAATTTTAAGGCGATTAAGGATGGACTGCAATTTGCAATGTCATGTACATGGTATGTTTGTAGAAACATAGACGATTGTTAGGAGGATCAAGTGAAGAACTGGACACAAAGCTTTTCTTAAAAAAAAAAACACATCCTCAGTTACCTTATCGTTGTTTCTATAAAGGAAAATAAGTTTAGTGGCCTTCTCCTCCCCAGTGCCCCCTGGTGTCCAACAAAGACACTCCATTCATTCGACCGAAAATCTGAACGAGACCGAGGTAAGAAGCAGATGAGAGCGAACAGAGAGAGTGGGAGGGAAGTGGAGCAAAGTGCAGCGAGTCTGTTATCGCCAGTAGAACTTCCATTACAAAGTGGCAGAAAATGGAGCTCTAAGCAGCTGGCGAATGCCGTTTTTTTTTCAGGCGGACGTGATCTAAGGAAGCTTGTGAGCTGGGGGTTCTGTTGGCTAGCCAACCGTCTCTCTCCACGTCTCCTCTGCAGTGCACAGAAACAGCAAGGGTTGACGTCAGCTCCTCCTGACGTCTGCGCGTGGTCTGAGTCGCAATTCCTAAGACTTGGGGGATAAAAAGAAAAAAAGAACGAATGAAAGAGAACGAAAAATTTGCTCACTGACCTGGAGTGGCCTGAACACTCCTTTAGGACTTTCCTGTTTTTATATAATTATATATAAAAATACATATAAATATATATCTTTTTAAAAAGAAACAATATAATTTGTTTATTTTACCTATTTTTTTCCCTTTTTGATAGAGAGATTTGTGAGGATTGTGCTTGAAGGTGGACTTTCAAGTGCACACAAATATGAATGTAATTTTAGTCATGAGGTTAAACAACAACCATGATAAATGTTTTTCCGACTTGAAAAAAATAACATGTAATAACGAACTGCTTTGAGGTATTCACATATATACAGTAGTCTTAGAAACATGTCTAGGAACTTGGATTCAATATAATCATAACGCATGAGCAGCACTCGCTTCTTCGTTATCCTCTCGCCATAACCATCATCATTTCCGTTTCTTTTTCATGTGTGCTTCTGTTGATCGTTTTTTACTTTTTTTTTGTTTTGTTTTTTGCCCTGATGGTTGGCTTGAAATACTATCTGCTGTAATTCTGTCTTTCATTTTTCTTTCTGACTAAAACCAAAAAAAAAAAAAAAAGACACACAGAGCACCCCCTCACCCTCAAGCTGGACTTCGTGACTTTGACACCCTTACGGCGCATGCCGTACGCTTATAAAAATTCCCCGCAAACACAAATCACTCACACTGTGATTTTTTTTCCCTTCCCTTTCCCTTCCTGAACATTTTATCCTGCCCTTCTGAAGTAAGTTCATTGAAGCCGCAGCACTGTTCGTTTCCGAACACAATGGGAAGATTTGTTGCTTTTCTTGGGTGTAGGTACATTCACGTAGTGTGTCTCTCTGTCTGTATGTGTGTGTGTGTTTGTGTGTGTGTGTGTGTGTGTGTGTGTGTGTGTTAGGACATATTTGAGGAAAAGGAAAACCAAAACAAGCACCATATCCCTTGAGGCTTGCCACCAAATCACACTTTGGTTTTGGACCCCTACCAACCTGTTGTTAAATTTTCCTCACACACTTTCCTCAAGAGCAGTGTTGGGTTGGCTGTCTGGTAGGATGGTGGTCAGAAGGTTGGGAGCTCAAATCCCAGCACCACCAAGGTGCCACTGATGGGCCCTTGAGCAAGGCCCTTAACCCTTAATTGCTTATTTGTGTAAATGAAATAATTGTAAAATAAGAGCATCTGCCAAAATGCCATCAATGTAAATGCAATCCGATTACGTCTGGAAACATATCCGTCCTCAGACTTCCGTTATTATTCTCTTTTTTTTAACGGTTTACTTTGACACCACCAAACCCGCCTGTGAACCGCATAATTGCATCACCATGACCGTCAATTTTTATTTATTCATTATTTGGCCTTGGAGTCATTTTAATCGAATCATTCCAGCTGTTAGAAATAATCATTCCGACTACTAAAGGTGCAGTGTGTCATTTTTTAAAAAGATCTTAGGGGGCGGGGCTTATATCTGGGCGGGAAAAACTGCAAACCTGAATCTGCAAACCGAGCGTGACGGAATGCAAAGCAATACTGGGGGTGATTTTTTTTCTGAAGATATTTCTAAAACGTTCTAATTGCAATGTATACCTTTATGGATCGACAGCGACGGGACTGTTACGTAATCAAAACCTTTAACGAATTAGTTTGCGTGTTCCGCAATGCTGCAAGGCACAAAACAGATATAAAATAAGTAAATTACTCTTTATTTTAAAATATTTTTCCCACATGACCATTCAATGATCATTATAATTTAAACGATCATGAAATTTCCCAACACTGCTCATGAGAAACATATGGTCATAAACATAAAGCTGTTGCTGCTTCACAAACATGTCGAAGAAAAACAACAGACGTTTAAACTAATCTTAAAACAATGAGCTCATCTGAAACCCAACACAAAATCTTATCGAATAAGCTACCGAGCTCACACATTCGTTCCTTTAATGTATGCACTTTACCAAAATTTCGAGTACCAAAACAAATTTGTAATTTCATGCACCAGTGTATAATTATTATTTTTATTATTAATAATAATGTATTATTATTGAAAAAAAAAAAACTCACAGTGTGAATGTTGAAAAACCAAGGACCTATTTTATTGTAAAAAAAAAAATCTTTCTTTTATTTTTGCTTGAAAATACGGCACCAATATACGGTCTTTCCAGGCAAAACAACAGAGCGAGTGTAGGTGGCTTTGCCTCCATACTGTATCAAGGGTCACACAAGGGCCCTGCTCTCTACTCTGTTTGTTTTCTAGCTGTTCCTACAACGCAAATACTAGCAGCACACAAAGCAATTTATCCAGATGAAAACCAGCAAAGGACCCCAATAAAGACATGAATATTCAGTCCAAATAGCGAAAAAATTAAAGCTCAGTGACGTACTCTGTGTGTGTTTCAGCAAGGTCTAGTCGTAGGCATGTGATGGATTTCGTCCTGGTATTGTGAAAAATGTACAAGCTACAATCGTGCCATTGTTTTAGAGGTTTCACATATTTGGCCTGAAATGTTTCCTGAAACGGTCGGTTTGTTTCTCGTCAACGTGTCGTCTTCACACAAAAAAAAAGGTCACGTTGTTAACACGTTGCCAAATCATGCCTGTAATAATCTATATACATATTATTATTATTTTTTGTTCACTTTCCTTCATTTCTACTGCTCTAGTTCTTCAGTCTGCCTCTGTCCATGCTACAACCATACAAATAAAGTATTAACCTGATGACCTACTAAAGAGTTTTGAATCAGTTCCATGCTTGCGATGACGAATCACACAACTCTCTGGTAACTGAAACAAAAGTTGTAGACTGAAATTTTCATGTATTTTTGATGTATTTATTAATATACTTATTTATTTCCCAAAAGCATGTTAGATCCAAATCATTCATTAGAAAGTAAAAGAGATTCTGGGTTCTTTGTCTCATTCGTTTTTTTTTTTATATAAATATATAATTGCCGATCAGATTGTGATTTATGACACATTTGCATCTTTTTTTATTTGACATTGAAAGCAAAAAAAAAGGAGAAAAAGCTTTCGTTTTTGAGTCACAAAAACAAAACAAAACAAAAAAACGATACCTATACTGTATAATTATAATTAAATATTACATATTTGTTTTCGTTATAGGTTTAATCACACAAAATGAATATGATATAAATAGAAAAAATGGCAAGGTTAGATTTAGTAGAATAGAATTTAAGAGTGATCAAACAAACGAACAAACAAACAAAACAACAAACAAACAAACAAACAAACAAATAAATAAAACTACAAGGCTAGATTAAAAAAAGTGATGAATAAATAAATACCTAAATAAAAAAAATAAAAAAAACTTTTTTAGTACGGAGCTTGATGGAATAAATTTTATTTTATTTATTTCGAAAATCATTTGATCACTGTGTTTTAAAATGTAAATTTCTAAAGAAGCAGATTCAAGTCGTGCTGCTGGATTGTTGCCAATCTAAGGCCTACTTGCTACTTGCAACTGTTGGGAGATACATCAAATTCTTCCACCATCCAATCAAAGGACATGAAAATGCAAATGTTATAGTACGCCCTCTACAGGGCCTCTGCGTCACCATCTTGAAATCTGATTGGTTAAAATGAGCAACATGGATTTGAAGCTACAGGCACCTGCAGTGTTCTTAATGAAGAGCTTACGGCACAAACAGGTGATATGACGGCTGAAATATGATTGGATAGAAAAACGAAAACATGGACTACTCGCAGCAGCGCAACCGAGAGTAATGTGATGAAGAGAATAGACTATTACGAATTATTTAATACATATTAATGGAAAGAAATATTAAACGTAATATAATGGAACGTACGTCAGTGTTTTTGACAGAGGTTAAGACAGCACAGAAGGTCTTGCTGACCCTGACGGCCCACCACTGCCAAACACAGTGTGTAAGGCTCACTAACACACACACACACACACACACACACACACACACACACACACACACACACACACACACACAGTGTGTCTGAGTTCACTGAAACAGGGAAACAAGCATCAGTCACCTCTGAAAGGTCGTCCACCGCTCAGACACTGACCAACAGGTCAATAATTCCTCACATTTTACATACACGTGGTTACTCGAGTAACGTGCGATCATGAGCGGAAGAGGCGTGACACCGATTTTCAACACGTTACATCCTGAAATGTGATATACCTTAGTAATTATTATCAGTCGTGCGAAAGAATTAACCCATGACTTGTGAAACATTAAACCATAAAAAAATTAATGATCATGTGAAGGATGACGTAAGGTAAAAGCAACGTAAAAAAACTCACGTGAAAATCAAAGCAATTATTATTATCATTTATATGAAATGACTTGCAAATAAAAAAAATTCCAACTTGAAAAAAAAAAATAATAAAATACTGTGAAAATAAATTTTGCCATGTAAAAAGCTAGCATAAAAAATAAGTAAAAGAAATTTAAATGAACGTAAATGCATCATTAAAAGAAATTGAAAAATAAAACGTAAAAATCATAAAAAGAATTAATTCATGTAAAAAAAGACACGAAAACAATTAAACCCAATATAAATGTAATGAAAGTATAGGAAGGACTGGAATTTTATTAAATACTGATTCTGCCAAAAGTATTGGGACACCCGACTTTTCCAACTACGTATATGTATTTCTGTGTTAGGACACCTTCAGATGCTGTATCATGAAATTTTCCCTGCACTTTAACTAAGAGACCCAAACCTGTTCCAGCAGGACATTTGTGCTTTAAGCCAGCTTCATGAAGATATGCTTTGCATGGTTTGGAGTGGAAGATCTCCTGCTATAAATCTTCAACCCCTATGAACTGGAAAGCTGACTGCACCCCAGGTCTCCTCACCTTCACACCTTCATCAGTATCTGACTTTACAACACCCTTGTAGCTGAATGAGAACCGATCTACAAAAAACCTAGTGGAACATCTCTTCAGAAGTGTGAAGGTTATTATATGAGTTAATGGGGACTTATAGTCAGGTGTCCTCAAACTTTTTTTCTATATAGTCTAAATTATGAGAGAAAACTGTAAAAAATTGAATTTCTGTGTCACCCAGTTCCAAACCTTTCCCTCACCACCATCACTACTGGTTTGCTCATTAGGGATAAAGTTATATGGACTAATATGGGGCTTAAATGTGAAATGGTATATTCAAATAGAAGCCCATATAAATCTGCCCATTTCTAGGTTTCCTAAGGACACATTTTGTTCACCAGTGACCTCGTGCATAAACTCGGCCAGTCACACTGAAAACAAACAGCCAGTGATCGATATCTGATGCAAACAAATCTACAGTCTGATCTCTCAGAGCTGCTTAGACGGGACCGCCATAAGACCGTATCAAACCCTCTGATGTTCTACTAACTTTGAATTTAATAATTAGTCACAACTGTCGCAAACTCCTTCAACAGGCCAGGATTGTTCTTGTGTCGTGTTAAGCTCTCGGGCAGCTCTAGAATGGACTTTCTGAGAAATGCTAGTATTTTCCTAGCGTTGTACCTGAACCTCAACTGGTTCTGGGTTTCAGCAGTGAAGGTCAGTCTACTTTTTTTACCTTAAAATGCTTTTACAAGAATTCTTATTCATGCCAAATTGTGTGTGTGTGTGTGTGTGTGTGTGTGTGTGTGTGTGTGTGTGTGTGTGTGTGTGTGTGTGTCTGAACATAAAAATTAAGCGTAGGTGATAAATTTATAAACTAATCACAAGTTCAATTTGTATCGAAAATGAATATTTTAATAATAAATCTACTTTGCAGTACAATCTTGTGCTATAGTGCCACACTGGTTGCCACATGAGCAAAAGTCAGGAAAGATCTGTACGGTCAGTTCCACCCTTTTCAGATAATATTACTGCTTACAAACACTTTTTGTATTCAGCTGGAGATATTACTGATTTTTCACCTTGCAGTTTATTTTCTTTCACAAAACTTTGATATGAAACTATTGGGTTTTTGAAGAAATGGGTGTCTCACTGGAATAAGTGTTTAGTTTAGTTTATTAAGCTGCAATGTTTATCCAATGAGCAGAAATGTAACCCATTAAAATATAAGTTAATTGTGTAAAAAATTCAAATGAGTATAAATGAATCATTAGAAGAAATTGAAAATAAATCAGTAATGTATAAATCATAGAAATAAACAAATCATGTAAAAAAAAAAAGTCACAAAAATAATTGTATCTGGTACAAAAATTTAATGAGAAATACTAATACTTAATTAAAAAAGGACTGGATTTGACTGGATTTGACTAGAGATATTTCTGATTTGTATACCCACATTGCAGAATAATCTCTGAACTCTTTATTATGAAACTGTCGGGTTTTTCAGCGTATTTAGTTTAGTTTATTAAGCTGCATTGTATATCCAAAAACCTCTTCTGTAAATACTTATAAAGAAATCTCAAAACTGAATAAAAGGATTAAAAGAACGCCACATTATCCTTTCATTTTATACATATGGCTTGTTAGAGCTAGAATTCTGCTGCTCCAAATCACACACAGGGATAAAGTAGTGCCAACAGATTGCTTTTATTTACATGAGTTTAAATGGTTATTATAAATAGAGAAAAAGGCTTGTGTGTTTAATACATGTCTCTACTAATAAAGAAGCTGTTGGAGTTAAACCCTGGTGCTGTTTTTGGTATATTTTTCATTTTCTTCTCCAGTTGGTCACCAAATTCATCTTGTTCCACAAGCTGTTTATCAAAATCACCGTATTTACTATATAAATTACACTACATGTAAAACTCCTTCATGTTGTTCAGTAAGGTCAGTTTCAAAAGCTGTCTCAATATGGATGGAACTGGAACTCTCTCTTTCTCTCATATATATGATTTGGAAATATAGATAGACATCACAGCCTTCAGAAATCTCTCAGTAAAAAACTTCAATACTGAATTTCCTGTGCAAACATTTCAGCTCAGAAGTTACATAACTAGTTGAATGGAGTCCTTGTGTCTGCAATTAAAATGTCACATGATCCCAGTATATTAGATTACATTCAACCTTACTGTCATTGCCCAGAGCTCTAAAGTAGAAATAAGAAATGCAGTTTAGCATCTATCTGGATGCTTTCTGGAAAACTCCCAACTTTGTGAAGACTAAATTAATGTCTTTATCTGTATCTTTACTTATGATTTAATTTCCCAAGTTTTTCATATTTTTATAGCACTAGAACAGCAGGACTAATTCCAGCAACTCATGATATCAGGCAATAACGCCGATTCTGATTCTGACCAATGAAATATCAAAAGTTCAGGAGAATGTTCTAGAAAAGTACTGAACAAGCTTCAATAAATAGATACAGATCTAAAGGAGGATGTCCAATAATGACAAGTGGGTCATACAAAGTTATTTAAAATTTGGGACTTTTTCAGCCATATGTGGTTCTTCGCCAAACTGTTACCAAGAAGTTGGAACCACAAACCTGTTCCACCATCACAATGTTCCTGAATGAACACAATTCTCTAAAAGCACAATCCAAAATCTAGAAGAGTGGAGGTTATTATAACAGAACTAAATGTGGGGACTAAATGTGGAATGAAATGTTCATGAAGTACATACCAAACTTATGGTCATGTCTCCACAAAGTTTCATATAGTGGATGTAAAATGTTATGGTGCAAAGTCCAAATTAACAAAAAAATCAGGAAAGATCATTGAGTATGTACCGAGATATAAGTTTGCATTTATGCAAGCACATGTGATTAACTGTGATTTTCTGTTATTTAAGGTATCAGGTAATGAGGTCATCAACCTCAGCCATAAATCATCAGCCTGGGAGCCTTTAATGCACATCAGTGCAAATCTCTCCACCATTTCCAGGTCAGTTTTGAGGAACCTTTAGGGGTTCATTCGTTCATTGCTTTTTTTAAGTTGAATTAATCTCTAATTATGTTTTTTTTTTCTATTTGCTTACACTTGTGTTCCAATAATTATAATTTGTTTAGTAATTACATTGTAACATTATGCTGCATCCATCTAGACTTGATAACCATTGGGCTGCAAAAAGGCTGCTACTGTGGACGCAAGAAAGTTTTGGGGAAAATGTTAATAGATATGACAATGTATTATTAAAATTGCGTTTGCCAATTCAAATCCAGTACCAAAATTTACATAAACTTAACGATGCACATACATATGTGCATGTATACAGTGTTCAGCGTGTACCATAAACATAGAGTAGAGGTAGATTGGGTTCATGTTGTTATTTTCATATGTAAAGGGGTGTATGTGTGTTATATATGTGTATGTGTGTGTCCAAAGGATTCGGAGGTAGTCTGCAATCGATAATGTTATTTGCTTTGTGGGGGATGTGATAGTGTGTAAAGAGGATGAGGGGTATCTGGGTCTGCAGTGATAATCTGGCTTTAGCACTTTCGTTTTTACAATTGACATGTCACTGTATCCAATGGATTGTTCACGTTTACATTTATGCATTTGGCAGACGTTCCCTTATCCAGAGTGACTTATGAGGTGGTCTTTTGCTGTTTGGTGCTGTTCTGACCATGTGCATTACCACGTCTGCGATTTCATCATAGACAGCAAGTTAAAACAAATAGCAAATGTGAAATACTGCGACTGAACCTGGGCAAATCTGCCACAGAGACGTCTGACATGACATACGTTTGACATACGACAATGCGGCAATGAGTTGTTCACTTCAAGAACATTACTGGCGGACGACGAGAGATCAGAAAGGCCTGAAAATGTCAAAACCGTTCAGAAACTCGTGCATAACAATCGTCGGAGAACGATCCACATGAGCTCACTTCCACACCCACCCTACTCACCAGATTTGTCTCCTGCAGACTTTGCCCTGTTTCTGATAATGATGATCCAGCTCAAAGGTCACTGTTTTGACACCATTACAGAGATCCAGTTTAAATCGCGGCTTCAAGAAGAAGACTTCCAGGACACATTCCAGAAGTGTCAGGAACGCTGGGAGCACCTTCTTGTAAACAGAGCAGAGAACTAAGCAGTTGAGGGTTAAGAGCCTTGCTCAGGGGCCAAGCAGTGGAAGTTTGGTGGTGCTAGGATTTATACTTGTGATCCAGAGGCCAATGCCTTAACCACTGAGGAACCACCTCCCCTCTGACACTGTACAAACTTCTGATTGTTAAAACCTTTTAGATTCCCTTCTGTCAGACCTGCTTATATAGAAATGAAAATGGTATTTAATAGCAAGTGATATTTTATATCTGGTTTCACCTGCAGCATCACCTCACACTTCGAGTTTCGCACCTTCGATCCAGAGGGCATTGTTTTCTACGGAGACACCAAAGAGGGCCAAGACTGGTTTGTTCTTTCTCTGCGTGATGGCATTCCAGAAGTGCAGATCGGGAAAGCGAACATGCTGGTCAGTGTGAAAGGAGGTCCCAAACTGAATGATGGCGCTTGGCACAAGGTACAAGTTTTTCCTCAATTGCCCCTACAAGATCACCATGTTCTAATAAGTCATTTTATATCCTAATTATCTAAAGTAATTACTGACAGAAATGGGTAGAACATTTTTCTATAATAAATACTTGGTTTGAATGTAAATTGAATTAAATTATAAACATGTAAATCTGCATCTGGGGATATTTTAAATGGTGTGTCACTAAAGTATTGGCACCCACAAAAGTTCCCGAAGGGGAATAGACTGAAGAGGAATCTTGCATGATGAATCAAGAATCAGTCATCAATCAAGAAATAGTAATAAATATTTAAAAAAATTCACAAAAAAAAATCAACATGGTATAAAACAAAGCAAACCAAGCAAAATACAACACAAAACATCAGTATAAAACCGTAAAAAACGTAAAAACCGGAATACACACACACTTGAGCATGTGACCCTCATCGCCATTGGAACCATGATCTAAAAATAACACAGCAAATTTTTATTAGTTATATCAATCTCTACAAAACCATACAATTAATTTAATAAATTGATCCAATGACAAAATGTTATATATCATATAATAAAACATTAGATTAGATGAGATTACCGTAATTTCCGGACTATTAAACGCACCCAAATATAAGCCGCACCCACTGAATTGTACAAAGATGTTTATTTTGAACATAAATACGCTGCACCTGTCTATAAGACGCAGGTGTCTACACTGAAACTAATGAACTTTACACAGGCTTTAACGAAAGACAGTGTCTGTTACACGGCTTGTATCTAAACAGGAGCCTACCAAGAAAGTCATTGTTCACTGTCTTCCTCCTTCCTTTCACAACTATTTCTCTCGGGAGTTTATCTTTTGGCATCGTCGTGCGTTTAAAAATCACCATCGGTGAATCTTTTCTCCCGATGCCGTGCAGCTCAGAACACAGGTGAAGTGTGTTTTCATGCCCGGTTGTTTTCAGCGTGTGAATGATTCGCATTTCCTGTAGACAGCGTGGGAAAAAAGTAGCGGCTTATAGTCCAGAAAATACGGTAGATGATTAGATTAAACTTAATTGTTGCAAGGTTCATCTACAGAGCCAATGAAATGCAGTGAGCATCTAACCAGAAGTGCATAAGTGTCTTATTTATAATAAATAACAGTAGATAACTAGAGTATGAGGTTCATATCTACAGGGATGATGGTGATTAATGTACAGAAGATGCAGTAGATAATAATATATGGTTTATATAGTAATATATAATATACTGTGTAAAGATTATTTATAGATAAACATGTCAGAAGATAAAATACTCAGTGACATAGTTATGTACAAGTCTGAATGTATGTATGATGCAGTATATATAGAATAAATATGGGTGGAATGTACAGTAGGGTAAATGTGAGTTATGGATGGTGCATAAAGCTATTCTTTAGTCTGTTTGTGCGGCTCTGAGGAACCTGTAACTTCTGTCCCAATAGGAGAAGTGTGAATATTCCATGGTTGGGGTAAGAGGTATCTTTGATGATGCTCCTCGCCCTTTGCAGACAGCATTTATTGTGAATGTTCTCCATGGTGGCAAGTGTGTGCAGCTGAGTGCCGATGTGTGCAGCTGAGTGCCGATGATTCGCAGTTTTCACCACCCTCTGAAGGGCTTCACGATTCGAAGCAGCTGCTGTACCACACTGAGATGCAGTTAGTAAGGATGCTCTCAATGGCACAGCGGTAAGATCTCCAGTATCATTTAGCACAAACTGGACTTTTTAAGTCTCCTCAGAAGAAACAGGTGCTGTTGTGCCTTCCTGATCAGGATAGAAGAGTTCAGAGACCAGGTGAGATCCTCAGAGATGTGGACTCCAAGGATCTTAATGCTCAACAGCCGCTCCTTTGATGTGAATGGGAGTGTGAGTGTGATTGCCGGCTCGTCTATAATCCACAATGATCTCTGTCGTCTTCTTGGTGTTGAGTTCCAGGTTATTGTCCTCACACCATGCTACTAGGTGCTGGATCTCCTCCCTGTAAGCCATCTCATCCTTAACTCTGATCAGGCCTACCATCGTGGTGTCATCTGCAAACTTAACGATGCCGTTTGAGGAATAGGCAGGTCCGCAGTCATGGGTGAAAAGGGAGAATAGAAGAGGGGACAAAACACATCCCTGAGGACTCGCTGATGTCAAGCTGTTTCAGCTAAAAAGATTAGCTTGGAAGGGCTAACGGAGTTTAAATCCTAACTAAAACTAACAAACAACATCCTGGCCTAAGTTTCGAGGTTGTCCAGGTGGGTCAGGGCAGAATGAAGTACCGTGAAAATGGCGTCCTCAGTTGACCTTTTCGGGCGATATGCAAATTGGTATGGGTCCAGAGTTGGTGTGGGACAGGCTTTAAGTCGGGTGAGGACCAGTCTTTAAATAAATAAATCAATATAAATCAAACATAAATCAATAATTACATTTCGATTCAAAGAGTTTTTTAAGCAGCTGAGAGGTGATAGGAAATTTTTAACAAATAATACAAATTAAAGCATTACTAAGATCTTGAGAACACAATGCATAATGTATACAGTGCCCTCCACTAATACTGGCACCTTTCGGAATACAAATTGTTCGCCAAAAGTTTGTGGACACCTAAGATTGGTATGTGGTGCAGGCTATTTGTTGGTACCTCAAATATGTGGTTTTTAAACATCATATTTCACATTTAGTCCACTTTGCTGTTATAGTAACTTCCAATCTTCTGGGAAGATGTTTCATTAGATATTGAAGTGTGGAGATTTGTGCTTATTCAGATACAATAGTGTTAGTAGAGTCAGGTAATGATGAAGGTGAGGTGAGGAGGCCTGGGGTGCAGTCAGTGTTCACATTCATTGTTCAGTATGGTTGAGTTTCAGAGCTGTATAGAGGAGATGTTCCACTCAAACCCATGTAAACCATAAAGACATCCAAAGACATCTCCAACTTTGTGCTAACAGTTTAGATAAAAGCTACATGTGGCTGGAAAAGTCGGGTGACCCAATACTTTTCACGTGAATAGGATCCATACTATGCTGTTGATATACAGTGTGTGATGTTATGCACCTGTTCTGCTTCCAAATGCTCAGCGATGTCGAGCTTCAAGAAAGTACTAAGGAGCTGTCTCTGATGGAAAATTAGAATTGAGTCATGTCTATTGTTTGAATCATCTCAACCAAATATGATGCAAACTTTTCCCCTGGCACACGATAAAAGGTTTCCCACACCACAGATCTGAGCCTTTTAAATTTCCAGTGTGAGAAGACAGATGAGGTGTGTACTCTCGGCGTGTTGAGGTATTTTTGGCCAGGATCCGATCCAAAAGTCAGAGACAAACAGTGTACAGCATGGATCAATACACCTGGATTAATAATTATTCAAACAGTCAGAGCAAGAGATAAAACCAGGAAACAGTATAAACTGTGGAAAAACACTTTATAAAAACAGCCCAGAGAAGATATAATTAATCAAATTAATTATATAAACAAATGAATGAACAAAAAAGAAGAAGCTTTTCAAAATCTCAGTCAAAAAACTTGACATTTTTAAAGGAAGTAACAAGGAACCAAAAAAGACACAACGGAAGTAAACATACTGTAGTAACATCCAGTTCCAGTTCTATCCAGAGTAAGATGGCTATTGTACACATTTTCTAATGACCATGGAGGAGTTTTGCATGTGGTGTAACTTGATGATTGTGATGAATTGCCTCAAGGGTTGAGAAAATGTATTTGACGAAGTGGAGAAGAAAACGTTCAAACCGGTAGCATAACAAAAAATAGCACCAGGAGTTAATATCAACAGCGTTATTAGTAGTAGAGATTAGTATGTGTATCTCCACAACCACAACCGATGAGATTCATGTCCCGATGCAAAGCCAACGATACCATACATTAAAGATACATGTGAAGCAGCTACCAATTCAATGCGATACGATTCACCGCTATTACGATGCAGTGAGATTCATTTTGGATTCGATTCAACACGATGCGATTGAATGCAGTACAGTGAACAAAAAATGGAATTTAATATGGTACAGATATTTCACTTTTCTTTCTTTGGTTCAAACAGACAAGATAAGATAAGAAATGTGCAAATATAAGAAGAATATAATACAGTATATAATATATACACAACACAATGTATAAATACAAAAGAGGTAAGTAGTTACGCTATCAGACATATTGCACGGTTTTAAATTATTGTTATTGCACATTTATTGCATAAAAAACTTTGTTATTGTTATTATTGCACGTAAACAGTAATAACGGTGTGTATTATGGTGACTGCAGACACTGTAACAGTGTGTCACTGAAGGAGCTGCTCAGAGATGAAACTGTTTTATACAGGGGGTCAGAGACGCTCTCCAGCAATGATGATAGTTTAGCTCCCATCCTCCTTTTTCCCACCTCCTGTAC
Organism: Silurus meridionalis; assembly: GCF_014805685.1. Lineage (NCBI taxonomy): Eukaryota > Metazoa > Chordata > Actinopteri > Siluriformes > Siluridae > Silurus > Silurus meridionalis. Next base: position 25,068,875 of record NC_060890.1, read on the forward strand.
TGTGTCCAGGGGAATCCCCAGGACTGAACTGGCCTTCCTGATCAGCTTGTCCAGTCTCTTCCTGTCTGCAGTAGCGATGCTGCTGCACCAGCAGACCACACCTTAGAAGATGGCTGAGGCCACCACAGAGTAAAAAAAGGTCTTCAGTAGCTCTCCCTGCACTCCAAAAGACCTTAGTCTCCTCAGCAGAGAGAGTCTGCTCTGCCCTTTCTTGTAAATGACCTCAGTGTTGTCTGTCCAGTCCAGTTTGTTGTTTAGGTGAACACCCAGGTATTTGTAAGAGTCCACTCTCACAATGTCCTTTCCCTGAATGTTCACTGCTGATAATGAAGTTTGTTTGTGCCTACGGAAATCCACCACCAGTCCTTTGGTTTTCCCCGTATTTATCTGGAGGCAGCTCCGTTGGCACCAGTCCACAAAGTTCTGGATCAGTCCTCTGTACTCCCTGTCATCATCATCATCATCCGTGATCAGACTGATGATGGCAGAGTCATCAGAGAACTGACTCAGTTGACAGGCTGCACATGAAGTCTGAAGTGTAGACGATGAAGAGGAACGGGGCCAGAACTGTTCCCTGCTGGGATCCAGTTTTGCAGACTCACAGTCACGAGTCCTCACATACTGTGGTCGGTCTGTGAGGTAATGCAATAAAAAAGGCGTGGCCCTTTCACAAACAGGCCTTTGTTGTGCAAAAAGTAGTTGTGTCTGCAGGTAGATGCAGCTCTACCTCTGCCATGTTAATCTGTATTCTATGTGACTCTCAGTAGTGTTGTGATACGTCGTATTCACGTAATAATCTACATATTACTTATTGGTCACTTTCTAAATAATTAAAGTATAGCGCATTACTAATAATTATATATAAATAAATAGTTTTTTACCGCAAATATGTTAAAAACAACGCACCGCGATACAAATGGCAACTTTTTTAAATCGATGGATCATATCGTTAACTTTTACTCATGTTAATAAGTGTAATCTTATGACACCTATTGATCTGTGTGTGATTCGGAGCAGCAGAATAAAAGCTCTACCAGCTGTATATAAAATGAAAGGAAAATGAAGCATTATTTTGATCCATTCATTCAGTTTTGCTTTGCAGACAGCTTGAACTCTTCAATGCAGAGAAAGGACCATGGTATAAGGTGATATTCCACCTCTAAGTGTGAGGCCTCACACCAATTTAATGCTCTCTGCTTCACCTTGGGCCGTTCTTTATCTCCACGTCATGCACTAACATCCTGTACCTCCTCATACCTCATCCTGGATTATTCCTTACATAATACAGTAATTATATCCTGAACAATACTGTCCCAATACTGGGGTGAAATAACATTGCGTGATGGGATATGTTATGGTGGTACAATTACTCAATTTGATGTTTGGTTTGAAGGTGCCAAAGTTTTATTTTATGTCCGATGCACATTTTGGCTACATTTGAATACCTTATCACTGATGTTTTTCCTCTTTGTGTTGTCAGCTGGAGTTGCGCAGCAAAGGGAAATACGTGGTTGTAGAAATCAACAATCAGGAGAAACTGGAGTTGGGAATGAAGTCGGATCAGACGGATGAGGTGCTGACTGGAAAAATACGCCTGGCTCTCGGAGGGATGCTGGTGGACCAGAAGAAGCTCCTGCATCCTGTCAGTCAGACGCCATTACGTATTTCTTTCTCTTTTATCCTGTTTTAGGGTGTAAGGTTTCTGCTTCTGTGAGCTCATCCCTTGCTCCTGCTCTTTCAGTTTAATCCTTGGATAGATGCGTGCATACGGAAGGGAAACTGGCTGAACCTGAGCACTCCCTGGGACGCAGAGCCGAGCTGGAAGCCGTCACCTTGTTTTCCAGAGATCAAGACTGGCAGCTACTTTCCTGGAAGTGGATTAGCTCTGTTTAATACATCTGGTGGGTGTTTAACGTCGATGTCCTAATTTAAACAGTATAATACAGCTCAAAGTGTTAAAAAATTGCCAGGGAAAAAAACTGAAGAAAAAAATTGTGTTTATTAAATTTTTTAAAATACTTTTTTATATATATTTATTTTAATAAATATATATTTAATTAATGTATATTAAATTTTTTAATGTAATATGTAAAATAACATATTCAACTGTTTTATTTTATTATTATTTAAATAAATGTCTTATTTTTTTGTATTTAATTTGAATTAATTTCTTTTTTTATTTTTGTATTTTTTTCCCAGCCCAAGAACATATTTGGTGGAAAATAATGCATTTAAATAGAGGATATTTTAAATATATTTAAATATATTGTAGCTATAAGTTAAGATTTTTACGCTTATAATATTACATAACATAGAGCAAGGATTTGTAGCGATTGGCCAGGCAGAGGGACCGAGCTGGGAAGGATGTGCTGCAGGTTAGAGCAATAAAAGATGGAGATGGAAATGTGTTGACTAGTGAGGAGAGTGTGTTGAGAAGGTGGGGGGAGTATTTTGAACAGCTGATGAACGAGAAAAATGAGAGAGAGAGAAGGTTGAATGATGGGGAGATAGTGAAGGAGGAAGTGGATAGGATTAGTAAAGAGAAAGTGAGAGCAGCGATTAAGAGGATAAAGAGTGGAAAGTTGGTTGGACCAGATGACATACCAGTAGAAGTGTGGAGATGTTTTGGAAAGATGCAGTGGAGCCTGGAGAGGTGGAGGGACACGTTGGAGAGTAGGGGAATGAAAGTCAGTAGGAGTAAGACAGAGTACATGTGTGTGAATGAGAGGGAGGGCAGTGGAGGGGTGCAGTGGAGGGGTTACAGGGAGAAGAGGTGGAGAAGGTGGAGGAGTTCAGGTACCTGGGGTCAACAGTGTAAAGTAATGGAGAGTGTGTTAGAGAAGTGAAGAAAAGAGTGCAGGCAGGGTGGAGTGGGTGGAGAAGAGTGACAGGAGTGATTTGTGATAGAAGAGTATCTGTGAGAGTGAAAGGGAAAGATTATAGGACTGTGGTGAGACCTGAGATGTTGTATGGATTAGAGACAGTGGCATTGAGTAAAAGACAGGCGGTGGAGCTGGAGGTAGCAGAGCTGAAGATGTTGAGATGTTCGTTGGGATTGACGACGATGGACAGGATTAGAAATGAGTTTATTAGCGGGACAGTGCATGTAGGACGTTTTGGAAACA